>NW_027439810.1:0-300000 GCF_031893055.1 Leptodactylus fuscus
TTAATATCCAGTGCACATATATTAAATATATCCAGTGCACATATATTAAATATCCAGTGCACATAAATTATATATCCAGTGCACATACATTATATATATCTAGTGCACATTTATTAAATATCCAGTGCACATATATTATATTTCCAGTGCACATATATTATATATATCCAGTGCAAATATATTAAATATCCAGTGCACATATATTAAATATCCAGTGCACATATAATAAATATCCAGTGCACATATATTATATATCCAGTGCACATATATTAAATATCCAGTGCACATGTATTATATATATCTAGTGCACATATAATAAATATCCAGTGCACATATATTAAATATCCAGTGCACATATATTATATATCCAGTGCACATACATTATATATATCCAGTGCACATTTATTTAATATCCAGTGCACATATATTATATTTCCAGTGCACATTTATTATATATATCCAGTGCAAATATATTAAATATCCAGTGCACATATATTATATTTCCAGTGCACATATTATATCTATATAAAGTGCACATATATTAAATATCCAGTGCACACATATTACATATCCAGTGCACATACATTATATATATCCAGTGCACATATATTAAATCTCCAGTGCACATATATTAAATATCCAGTGCACATATATTATATATCCAGTGCACACATATTATATATATTCAGTGCACATAAATTAAATATCCAGTTCGCATATATTATATATCCAGTGCACATATATTATATATCCAGTACACATATATTATATATATCCAGTGCACATATATTAAATATCCAGTGCACATATATTATATATATCCAAAGCACATACATTATATATATCCAGTGCACATAGATTAAATATCCAGTGCACATATATTATATATCCAGTGCACATACATTATATATTTCCAGTGCACATATTGTATCAATATACAGTGCATATATATCAAATAACCAGTGCACACATATTATATATCCAGTGCACATACATTATATATATCCAGTGCACATATATTAAATATCGTTTGCACATATATTAAATATATCCAGTGCACATATATTAAATATCCAGTGCACACATATTATATATCCAGTGCACATACATTATATATATCCAGTGCACATATATTAAATATCCAGTGCACATATATTAAATATATCCAGTGCACATATATTAAATATATCCAGTGCACATATATTAAATATCGTTTGCACATATATTATATATATCCAGCGCACATATATTAAATATCCAGTGCACACATATTATATATCCAGTGCACATACATTATATATATCCAGTGCACATATATTAAATATATCCAGTGCACATATATTAAATATCCAGTGCACACATATTATATATCCAGTGCACATACATTATATATATCCAGTGCACATATATTAAATATCCAGTGCACATATATTAAATATATCCAGTGCACATATATTAAATATCCAGTGCACAAAAATTAAATATCCAGTGCACATAAATTATATATCCAGTGCACATACATTATATATATATCCAGTGCACACCTATTTAATATCCAGTGCACATATATTATATTTCCAGTGCACATATATTATTTATATCCAGTGCACATATATTAAATATCCAGTGCACATATATTAAATATCCAGTGCACATAAATTATATATCTAGTGCACATACATTATATATATCCAGTGCACATTTATTAAATATCCAGTGCACATATATTATATATATCTAGTGCACATATAATATATATAGTGCACATATTTTAAATATCCAGTGCTCATATATTAAATATATCCAGTGCACATATATTAAATATCCAGTGCACATATATTATATATATCCAAAGCACATATATTATATATATCCAGTGCACATATATTAAATATCCCGTGCACATATATTAAACATCCAGTGCACATATATTATATATATCCAGTGCACTTAAATTAAATATCCAGTGCACATATATTAAACATCCAGTGCACATATATTAAATATCCAGTGCACATAAATTATAAATCCAGTGCACATAAATTTTATATACCCAGTGCATATTTATTTAATATCCAGTGCACATATATTATATATATCCAGTGCACATATATTAAATATCCAGTGCACATATATTAAACATCTAGTGCACATATATTATATATATCCAGTGCACATAAATTAAATATCCAGTGCACATATATTAAACATCCAGTGCACATATATTATATATCCAGTTCACATATATTATTTATATCCAGTGCACATATATTAAATATCCAGTGCACATAAATTAAATATCCAGTGCACATAAATTATATATCCAGTGCACATAAATTATATATATACCCAGTGCACATTTATTTAATATCCAGCGCACATATATTATATTTCCAGTGCACATATATTATATATATCCAGTGCAAATATATTAAATATTCAGTGCACATATATTAAATATCCAGTGCACATATAATAAATATCCAGTGCATATATATTATATATCCAGTGCACAGACATTATATATATCCAGTGCACATATATTAAATATCCAGTGCACATATATTATATATATCTAGTGCACATATAATAAATATCCAGTGCATATATATTATATATCCAGTGCACAGACATTATATATATCCAGTGCACATATATTAAATATCCAGTGCACATATATTATATATATCTAGTGCACATATAATAAATATCCAGTGCACATATATTAAATATCCAGTGCACATAAATTAAATTTCCAGTGCACATAAATTATATATCCAGTGCATATACATTATATATATCCAGTTCAAATATATTAAATATCCAGTGCACATATATTAAATATATCCAGTGCACATATATTAAATATCCAGTGCACAAAAATTAAATATCTAGTGCACATAAATTATATATCCAGTGCACATACATTATATATATCCAGTGCACATATATTAAATATCCAGTGCACATATATTAAATATATCCAGTGCACTTATATTAAATATCCAGTGCACAAAAATTAAATATCCAGTGCACATAAATTATATATCCAGTGCACATACATTATATATATATATCCAGTGCACACCTATTTAATATCCAGTGCACATATATTATATTTCCAGTGCACATATATTATTTATATCCAGTGCACATATATTAAATATCCAGTGCACATATATTAAATATCCAGTGCACATATATTAAACATCCAGTGCACATATATTATATATATCCAGTGCACATAAATTAAATATCCAGTGCACATATATTAAACATCCAGTGCACATATATTAAATATCCAGTGCACATAAATTATATATCCAGTGCACATAAATTATATAAACCCAGTGCACATTTATTTAATATCCAGTGCACATATATTATATATATCCAGTGCACATATATTAAATATCCAGTGCACATATATTAAACATCCAGTGCACATATATTATATATATCCAGTGCACATAAATTAAATATCCAGTGCACATATATTAAACATCCAGTGAACATATATTATATATCCAGTGCACATATATTATATATATCCAGTGCACATATATTAAATATCCAGTGCACATAAATTAAATATCCGGTGCACATAAATTATATATCCAGTGCACATAAATTATATATACCCATTGCACATTTATTTAATATCCAGTGCACATATATTATATTTCCAGTGCACATATATTATATATATCCAGTGCAAATATATTAAATATTCAGTGCACATATACTAAATATCCAGTGCACATATAATAAATATCCAGTGCACATAAATTAAATATCCAGTGCACATCAATTATATATCCAGTGCACATTTATTAAATATCTAATGCACATATATTACATTTCCAGTGCTCATATATTATATATATCCAGTGCACATATATTTAATATCCAGTGCACATATATTAAATATATCCAGTGCACATATATTAAATATCCAGTGCACATAAATTATATATCCAGTGCACATACATTATATATATCTAGTGCACATTTATTAAATATCCAGTGCACATATATTATATTTCCAGTGCACATATATTATATATATCCAGTGCAAATATATTAAATATCCAGTGCACATAAATTATATATCCAGTGCACATATATTATGTATATCCAGTGCACATTTATTTAAAATCCAGTGCACATATATTATATTTCCAGTGCACATATATTATATATATCCAGTGCAAATATATTAAATATCCAGTGCACATATATTAAATATCCAGTGCACATATAATAAATATCCAGTGCACATATATTATATATCCAGTGCACATATATTAAATATCCAGTGCACATGTATTATATATATCTAGTGCACATATAATAAATATCCAGTGCACATATATTAAATATCCAGTGCACATATATTATATATCCAGTGCACATACATTATATATATCTAGTGCACATTTATTTAATATCCAGTGCACATATATTATATTTCCAGTGCACATTTATTATATATATCCAGTGCAAATACATTAAATATCCAGTGCACATATATTATATTTCCAGTGCACATATTATATCTATATAAAGTGCACATATATTAAATATCCAGTGCACACATATTACATATCCAGTGCACATACATTATATATATCCAGTGCACATATATTAAATCTCCAGTGCACATATATTAAATATCCATTGCACATATATTATATATATCCAGTGCACATATATTAAATATCCAGTGCACATATATTATATATCCAGTGCACACATATTATATATATTCAGTGCACATAAATTAAATATCCAGTTCGCATATATTATATATCCAGTGCACATATATTATATATCCAGTACACATATATTATATATATCCAGTGCACATATATTAAATATCCAGTGCACATATATTAAACATCCAGTGCACATATATTATATATCCAGTGCACATATACTATATATATCCAGTGCACATATATTAAATATCCAGTGCAAATATATTAAATATCCAGTGCACATATATTAAATATCTATTGCACATATATTAAATATATCCAGTTCACATATATTAAATATCCAGTGCACATACATTATATATATCCAAAGCACATATATTATATATATATCCAGTGCACATATATTAAATATCCAGTGCACATATATTAAATATCCATTGCACATATATTATATATTTCCAGTGCACATATATTAAATATCAAGTGCACATATATTATATTTCCAGTGCAAATACATTACATATATCCATTGCACATATATTAAACATCCAGTGCACATCAATTATATATCCAGTGCACATAAATTATGTATATCCAGTGCACATTTATTAAATATCTAGTGCACATATATTATATTTCCAGTGCACATATATTATATATATCCAGTGCACATATATTAAATATCCAGTGCACATATATTATATATCCAGTGCACATACATTATATATATATCAAGTGCACATATATTAAATATCCAGTGCACATATATTATATATCCAGTGCACATACATTATATATTTCCAGTGCACATATTTTATCAATATACAGTGCATATATATTAAATATCCAGTGCACACATATTATATATCCAGTGCACATACATTATATATATCCAGTGCACATATATTAAATATCCAGTGCACATATATTAAATATATCCAGTGCACATATATTAAATATCCAGTGCACAAAAATTAAATATCCAGTGCACATAAATTTTATATCCAGTGCACGTACATTATATATATCCTGTGCACATATATTAAATATCCTTTGCACATATATTATATATATCCAGTGCACATATATTAAATATCCAGTGCACACATATTATATATCCAGTGCACATACATTATATATATATCCAGTGCACATATATTAAATATCCAGTGCACATATATTATATATATCCAGTGCACACCTATTTAATATCCAGTGCACATATATTATATTTCCAGTGCACATATATTATTTATATCCAGTGCACATATATTAAATATCCAGTGCACATATATTAAATATCCAGTGCACATATATTAAAAATCCAGTGCACATATATTAAATATTCAGTGCACATAAATTATATATCTAGTGCACATACATTATATATATCCAGTGCACATACATTATATATATCCAGTGCACATTTATTAAATATCCAGTGCACATATATTATATATATATCTAGTGCACATATAATATATATACAGTGCACATATATTAAATATCCAGTGCACATATATTAAATATCCAGTGCACATTTATTAAATATCCAGTGCACATATATTATATATATATCTAGTGCACATATAATATATATACAGTGCACATATATTAAATATCCAGTGCACATATATTAAATATCCAGTGCACATATATTAAAAATCCAGTGCACATATATTAAATATCGTTTGCACATATATTATATATATCCAGTGCACATATATTAAATATCCAGTGCACACATATTATATATCCAGTGCACATACATTATATATATCCAGTGCACATATATTAAATATCCAGTGCACATATATTAAATATATCCAGTGCACATATATTAAATATCCAGTGCACACATATTATATATCCAGTGCACATACATTATATATATCCAGTGCACATATATTAAATATCCAGTGCACATATATTAAATATATCCAGTGCACATATATTAAATATCCAATGCACAAAAATTAAATATCCAGTGCACATAAATTATATATCCAGTGCACATATATTATATTTCCAGTGCACATATATTATTTATATCCAGTGCACATATATTAAATATCCAGTGCACATATATTAAATATCCAGTGCACATAAGTTATATATCTAGTGCACATACATTATATATATCCAGTGCACATTTATTAAATATCCAGTGCACATATATTATATATATCTAGTGCACATATAATATATATAGTGCACATATATTAAATATCCAGTGCTCATATATTAAATATATCCAGTGCACATATATTAAATATCCAGTGCACATATATTATATATATCCAAAGCACATATATTATATATATCCAGTGCACATATATTAAATATCCAGTGCACATATATTAAACATCCAGTGCACATATATTATATATATCCAGTGCACATAAATTAAATATCCAGTGCACATATATTAAACATCCAGTGCACATATATTAAATATCCAGTGCACATAAATTATATATCCAGTGCACATAAATTATATAAACCCAGTGCACATTTATTTAATATCCAGTCAACATATATTATATATATCCAGTGCACATATATTAAATATCCAGTGCACATATATTAAACATCCAGTGCACATATATTATATATATCCAGTGCACATAAATTAAATATCCAGTGCACATATATTAAACATCCAGTGCACATATATTATATATCCAGTGCACATATATTATATATATCCAGTGCACATATATTAAATATCCAGTGCACATAAATTAAATATCCAGTGCACATAAATTATATATCCAGTGCACATAAATTATATATACCCAGTGCACATTTATTTAATATCCAGCGCACATATATTATATTTCCAGTGCACATATATTATATATATCCAGTGCAAATATATTAAATATTCAGTGCACATATATTAAATATCCAGTGCACATATAATAAATATCCAGTGCATATATATTATATATCCAGTGCACAGACATTATATATATCCAGTGCACATATATTAAATATCCAGTGCACATATATTATATATATCTAGTGCACATATAATAAATATCCAGTGCACATATATTAAATATCCAGTGCACATAAATTAAATTTCCAGTGCACATAAATTATATATCCAGTGCATATACATTATATATATATCCAGTTCAAATATATTAAATATCCAGTGCACATATATTAAATATATCCAGTGCACATATATTAAATATCCAGTGCACAAAAATTAAATATCTAGTGCACATAAATTATATATCCAGTGCACATACATTTTATATATACAGTGCACATATATTAAATATCCAGTGCACATATATTAAATATATCCAGTGCACTTATATTAAATATCCAGTGCACAAAAATTAAATATCCAGTGCACATAAATTATATATCCAGTGCACATACATTATATATATATATCCAGTGCACACCTATTTAATATCCAGTGCACATATATTATATTTCCAGTGCACATATATTATTTATATCCAGTGCACATATATTAAATATCCAGTGCACATATATTAAATATCCAGTGCACATATATTAAATATCCAGTGCACATATATTAAACATCCAGTGCACATATATTATATATATCCAGTGCACATAAATTAAATATCCAGTGCACATATATTAAACATCCAGTGCACATATATTAAATATCCAGTGCACATATATTAAATATCCAGTGCACATAAATTATATATCCAGTGCACATAAATTATATAAACCCAGTGCACATTTATTTAATATCCAGTGCACATATATTATATATATCCAGTGCACATATATTAAATATCCAGTGCACATATATTAAACATCCAGTGCACATATATTATATATATCCAGTGCACATAAATTAAATATCCAGTGCACATATATTAAACATCCAGTGCACATATATTATATATCCAGTGCACATATATTATATATACCCATTGCATATTTATTTAATATCCAGTGCACATATATTATATTTCCAGTGCACATATATTATATATATCCAGTGCAAATATATTAAATATTCAGTGCACATATACTAAATATCCAGTGCACATATAATAAATATCCAGTGCACATAAATTAAATATCCAGTGCACATCAATTATATATCCAGTGCACATTTATTAAATATCTAATGCACAGATATTACATTTCCAGTGCTCATATATTATATATATCCAGTGCACATATATTTAATATCCAGTGCACATATATTAAATATATCCAGTGCACATATATTAAATATCCAGTGCACATAAATTATATATCCAGTGCACATACATTATATATATCTAGTGCACATTTATTAAATATCCAGTGCACATATATTATATTTCCAGTGCACATATATTATATATATCCAGTGCAAATATATTAAATATCCAGTGCACATATATTAAATATCCAGTGCACATATAATAAATATCCAGTGCACATATATTATATATCCAGTGCACATATATTAAATATCCAGTGCACATGTATTATATATATCTAGTGCACATATAATAAATATCCAGTGCACATATATTAAATATCCAGTGCACATATATTATATATCCAGTGCACATACATTATATATATCCAGTGCACATTTATTTAATATCCAGTGCACATATATTATATTTCCAGTGCACATTTATTATATATATCCAGTGCAAATATATTAAATATCCAGTGCACATATATTATATTTCCAGTGCACATATTATATCTATATAAAGTGCACATATATTAAATATCCAGTGCACACATATTACATATCCAGTGCACATACATTACATATATCCAGTGCACATATATTAAATCTCCAGTGCACATATATTAAATATCCATTGCACATATATTATATATATCCAGTGCACATATATTAAATATCCAGTGCACATATATTATATATCCAGTGCACACATATTAAATATATTCAGTGCACATAAATTAAATATCCAGTTCGCATATATTATATATCCAGTGCACATATATTATATATCCAGTACACATATATTATATATATCCAGTGCACATATATTAAATATCCAGTGCACATATATTAAACATCCAGTGCACATATATTATATATCCAGTGCACATATATTATATATATCCAGTGCACATATATTAAATATCCAGTGCAAATATATTAAATATCCAGTGCACATATATTATATATATATATATATATATATATATATATATATATATCCAGTGCACATATATTAAATATCTAGTGCACATAAATTAAATATCCAGTGCACATAAATTATATATCCAGTGCACATACATTATATATATCCAGTGCACATTTATTAAATATCTATTGCACATATATTATATTTCCAGTGCACATCTATTATATATATCCAGTGCAAATATATTAAATATCCAGTGCACATATATTATATATCCAGTGCATATACATTATATATATCCAGTGCACATTTTTTAAATATCCAGTGCACTTATATCATATATATCTAGTGCACATATAATAAATATACAGTGTACATATATTAAATTTCTATTGCACATATATTAAATATATCCAGTTCACATATATTAAATATCCAGTGCACATACATTATATATATCCAAAGCACATATATTATATATATATCCAGTGCACATATATTAAATATCCAGTGCACATATATTAAATATCCATTGCACATATATTATATATTTCCAGTGCACATATATTAAATATCAAGTGCACATATATTATTTTTCCAGTGCAAATACATTACATATATCCATTGCACATATATTAAACATCCAGTGCACATCAATTATATATCCAGTGCACATAAATTATGTATATCCAGTGCACATTTATTAAATATCTAGTGCACATATATTATATTTCCAGTGCACATATATTATATATATCCAGTGCACATATATTAAATATCCAGTGCACATATATTATATATCCAGTGCACATACATTATATATATATCAAGTGCACATATATTAAATATCCAGTGCACATATATTATATATCCAGTGCACATACATTATATATTTCCAGTACACATATTTTATCAATATACAGTGCATATATATTAAATATCCAGTGCACACATATTATATATCCAGTGCACATACATTATATATATCCAGTGCACATATATTAAATATCCAGTGCACATATATTAAATATCCAGTGCACATATATTAAATATCCCGTGCACAAAAATTAAATATCCAGTGCACATAAATTTTATATCCAGTGCACGTACATTATATATATCCAGTGCACATATATTAAATATCCTTTGCACATATATTATATATATCCAGTGCACATATATTAAATATCCAGTGCACACATATTATATATCCAGTGCACATACATTATATATATATCCAGTGCACATATATTAAATATCCAGTGCACATATATTATATATATCCAGTGCACACCTATTTAATATCCAGTGCACATATATTATATTTCCAGTGCACATATATTATTTATATCCAGTGCACATATATTAAATATCCAGTGCACATATATTAAATATCCAGTGCACATATATTAAAAATCCAGTGCACATATATTAAATATTCAGTGCACATAAATTATATATCTAGTGCACATACATTATATATATCCAGTGCACATACATTATATATATCCAGTGCACATTTATTAAATATCCAGTGCACATATATTATATATATATCTAGTGCACATATAATATATATACAGTGCACATATATTAAATATCCAGTGCACATATATTAAATATATCCAGTGCACATATATTAAACATCCAGTGCACATATATTATATATATCTAGTGCACATAAATTAAATATCCAGTGCACATATATTAAACATCCAGTGCACATATATTAAATATCCAGTGCACATATATTAAACATCCAGTGCACATATATTATATATATCCAGTGCACATAAATTAAATATCCAGTGCACATATATTAAACATCCAGTGCACATATATTAAATATCCAGTGCACATATATTATATATATCCAGTGCACATATATTAAATATCCAGTGCACATATATAAAACATCTAGTGCACATATAATAAATATACAGTGCACATATATTATATATCCAGTGCACATATATTAAATATATCCAGTGCACATATATTAAATATACAGTGCACATATATTATATATATCCAAAGCACATATATTATATATATCCAGTGCACATATATTAAATATCCAGTGCACATATATTAAACATCCAGTGCACATATATTATATATATCCAGTGCACATAAATTAAATATCCAGTGCACTTATATTATATATATCTAGTGCACATATAACAAATATACAGTGCACATATATTAAATATCTATTGCACATATATTAAATATATCCAGTTCACATATATTAAATATCCAGTGCACATACATTATATATATCCAAAGCAAATATATTATATATATATCCAGTGCACATATATTAAATATCCAGTGCACATATATTAAATATCCAGTGCACATATATTAAATATACATTGCACATATATTATATATTTCCAGTGCACATATATTAAATATCCAGTGCACATATATTATATTTCCAGTGCAAATACATTACATATATCCATTGCACATATATTAAACATCCAGTGCACATCAATTATATATCCAGTGCACATAAATTATGTATATCCAGTGGACATTTATTAAATATCTAGTGCACATATATTATATTTCCAGTGCACATATATTATATATATCCAGTGCACATATATTAAATATCCAGTGCACATATATTATATATCCAGTGCACATACATTATATATATATATCAAGTGCACATATATTAAATATCCAGTGCACATATATTATATATCCAGTGCACATACATTATATATTTCCAGTGCACATATTTTATCAATATACAGTGCATATATATTAAATATCCAGTGCACACATATTATATATCCAGTGCACATACATTATATATATCCAGTGCACATATATTAAATATCCAGTGCACATATATTAAATATCCAGTGCACAAAAATTAAATATCCAGTGCACATAAATTTTATATCCAGTGCACGTACATTATATATATCCAGTGCACATATATTAAATATCCTTTGCACATATATTATATATATCCAGTGCACATATATTAAATATCCAGTGCACACATATTATATATCCAGTGCACATACATTATATATATATCCAGTGCACATATATTAAATATCCAGTGCACATATATTATATATATCCAGTGCACACCTATTTAATATCCAGTGCACATATATTATATTTCCAGTGCACATATATTATTTATATCCAGTGCACATATATTAAATATCCAGTGCACATATATTAAATATCCAGTGCACATATATTAAAAATCCAGTGCAAATATATTAAATATTCAGTGCACATAAATTATATATCTAGTGCACATACATTATATATATCCAGTGCACATACATTATATATATCCAGTGCACATTTATTAAATATCCAGTGCACATATATTATATATATATCTAGTGCACATATAATATATATACAGTGCACATATATTAAATATCCAGTGCACATATATTAAATATATCCAGTGCACATATATTAAACATCCAGTGCACATATATTATATATATCCAGTGCACATAAATTAAATATCCAGTGCACATATATTAAACATCCAGTGCACATATATTAAATATCCAGTGCACATATATTAAACATCCAGTGCACATATATTATATATATATCCAGTGCACATAAATTAAATATCCAGTGCACATATATTAAACATCCAGTGCACATATATTAAATATCCAGTGCACATATATTATATATATCCAGTGCACATATATTAAATATCCAGTGCACATATATTAAACATCTAGTGCACATATAATAAATATACAGTGCACATATATTAAATATCCAGTGCACATATATTAAATATATCCAGTGCACATATATTAAATATCCAGTGCACATATATTATATATATCCAAAGCACATATATTATATATATCCAGTGCACATATATTAAATATACAGTGCACATATATTAAACATCCAGTGCACATATATTATATATATCCAGTGCACATAAATTAAATATCCAGTGCACATATATTTAACATCCAGTGCACATATATTAAATATCCAGTGCACATAAATTATACATCCAGTGCAAATATATTAAATATCCAGTTAACATATATTATATATCCAGTGCACATACATTATATATATCCAGTGCACATTTATTAAATATCCAGTGCACTTATATTTTATATATCTAGTGCACATATAATAAATATACAGTGCACATATATTAAATATCTATTGCACATATATTAAATATATCCAGTTCACATATATTAAATATCCAGTGCACATACATTATATATATCCAAAGCAAATATATTATATATATATCCAGTGCACATATATTAAATATCCAGTGCACATATATTATATTTCCAGTGCAAATACATTACATATATCCAGTGCACATATATTAAACATCCAGTGCACATCAATTATATATCCAGTGCACATAAATTATGTATATCCAGTGCACATTTATTAAATATCTAGTGCACATATATTATATTTCCAGTGCACATATATTATATATATCCAGTGCACATATATTAAATATCCAGTGCACATATATTATATATCCAGTGCACATACATTATATATATATATCAAGTGCACATATATTAAATATCCAGTGCACATATATTATATATCCAGTGCACATACATTATATATTTCCAGTGCACATATTTTATCAATATACATTGCATATATATTAATTATTCAGTGCACACATATTATATATCCAGTGCACATACATTATATATATCCAGTGCACATATATTAAATATCCTTTGCACATATATTATATATATCCAGTGCACATATATTAAATATCCAGTGCACACATATTATATATCCAGTGCACATACATTATATATATCCAGTGCACATATATTAAATATCCAGTGCACATATATTAAATATATCCAGTGCACATATATTAAATATCCAGTGCACAAAAATTAAATATCCAGTGCACATAAATTATATATCCAGTGCACATACATTATATATATCCAGTGCACATATATTAAATATCCTTTGCACATATATTATATATATCCAGTGCACATATATTAAATATCCAGTGCACACATATTATATATCCAGTGCACATACATTATATATATATATATATATATATATATATATCCAGTGCACATATATTAAATATCCAGTGCACATATATTATATATATCCAGTGCACACCTATTTAATATCCAGTGCACATATATTATATTTCCAGTGCACATATATTATTTATATCCAGTGCACATATATTAAATATCCAGTGCACATATATTAAATATCCAGTGCACATATATTAAATATCCAGTGCACATATATTAAAAATCCAGTGCACATATATTAAATATTCAGTGCACATAAATTATATATCTAGTGCACATACATTATATGTATCCAGTGCACATTTATTAAATATCCAGTGCACATATATTATATATATATATCTAGTGCACATATAATATATATTCAGTGCACATATATTAAATATCCAGTGCACATATATTAAATATATCCAGTGCACATATATTAAATATCCAGTGCACATATATTATATATATCCAAAGCACATATATTATATATATCCAGTGCACATATATTAAATATCCAGTGCACATATATTAAACATCCAGTGCACATATATTATATATATCCAGTGCACATAAATTAAATATCCAGTGCACATATATTAAACATCCAGTGCACATATATTAAATATCCAGTGCACATAAATTATATATCCAGTGCACATAAATTATATATACCCAGTGCACATTTATTTAATATCCAGTGCACATATATTATATATATCCAGTGCACATATATTAAATATCCAGTGCACATATATTAAACATCTAGTGCACATATAATAAATATACAGTGCACATATATTAAATATCCAGTGCACATATATTAAATATATCCAGTGCACATATATTAAATATCCAGTGCACATGTATTATATATATCCAAAGCACATATATTATATATATCCAGTGCACATATATTAAATATCCAGTGCACATATATTAAACATCCAGTGCACATATATTATATATATCCAGTGCACATAAATTAAATATCCAGTGCACATATATTAAACATCCAGTGAACATATATTATATATCCAGTGCACATATATTATATATATCCAGTGCACATATATTAAATATCCAGTGCACATAAATTAAATATCCGGTGCACATAAATTATATATCCAGTGCACATAAATTATATATACCCATTGCACATTTATTTAATATCCAGTGCACATATATTATATTTCCAGTGCACATATATTATATATATCCAGTGCAAATATATTAAATATTCAGTGCACATATACTAAATATCCAGTGCACATATAATAAATATCCAGTGCACATAAATTAAATATCCAGTGCACATCAATTATATATCCAGTGCACATTTATTAAATATCTAATGCACATATATTACATTTCCAGTGCTCATATATTATATATATCCAGTGCACATATATTTAATATCCAGTGCACATATATTAAATATATCCAGTGCACATATATTAAATATCCAGTGCACATAAATTATATATCCAGTGCACATACATTATATATATCTAGTGCACATTTATTAAATATCCAGTGCACATATATTATATTTCCAGTGCACATATATTATATATATCCAGTGCAAATATATTAAATATCCAGTGCACATAAATTATATATCCAGTGCACATATATTATGTATATCCAGTGCACATTTATTTAAAATCCAGTGCACATATATTATATTTCCAGTGCACATATATTATATATATCCAGTGCAAATATATTAAATATCCAGTGCACATATATTAAATATCCATTGCACATATATTATATATATCCAGTGCACATATATTAAATATCCAGTGCACATATATTATATATCCAGTGCACACATATTATATATATTCAGTGCACATAAATTAAATATCCAGTTCGCATATATTATATATCCAGTGCACATATATTATATATCCAGTACACATATATTATATATATCCAGTGCACATATATTAAATATCCAGTGCACATATATTAAACATCCAGTGCACATATATTATATATCCAGTGCACATATACTATATATATCCAGTGCACATATATTAAATATCCAGTGCAAATATATTAAATATCCAGTGCACATATATTAAATATCTATTGCACATATATTAAATATATCCAGTTCACATATATTAAATATCCAGTGCACATACATTATATATATCCAAAGCACATATATTATATATATATCCAGTGCACATATATTAAATATCCAGTGCACATATATTAAATATCCATTGCACATATATTATATATTTCCAGTGCACATATATTAAATATCAAGTGCACATATATTATATTTCCAGTGCAAATACATTACATATATCCATTGCACATATATTAAACATCCAGTGCACATCAATTATATATCCAGTGCACATAAATTATGTATATCCAGTGCACATTTATTAAATATCTAGTGCACATATATTATATTTCCAGTGCACATATATTATATATATCCAGTGCACATATATTAAATATCCAGTGCACATATATTATATATCCAGTGCACATACATTATATATATATCAAGTGCACATATATTAAATATCCAGTGCACATATATTATATATCCAGTGCACATACATTATATATTTCCAGTGCACATATTTTATCAATATACAGTGCATATATATTAAATATCCAGTGCACACATATTATATATCCAGTGCACATACATTATATATATCCAGTGCACATATATTAAATATCCAGTGCACATATATTAAATATATCCAGTGCACATATATTAAATATCCAGTGCACAAAAATTAAATATCCAGTGCACATAAATTTTATATCCAGTGCACGTACATTATATATATCCTGTGCACATATATTAAATATCCTTTGCACATATATTATATATATCCAGTGCACATATATTAAATATCCAGTGCACACATATTATATATCCAGTGCACATACATTATATATATATCCAGTGCACATATATTAAATATCCAGTGCACATATATTATATATATCCAGTGCACACCTATTTAATATCCAGTGCACATATATTATATTTCCAGTGCACATATATTATTTATATCCAGTGCACATATATTAAATATCCAGTGCACATATATTAAATATCCAGTGCACATATATTAAAAATCCAGTGCACATATATTAAATATTCAGTGCACATAAATTATATATCTAGTGCACATACATTATATATATCCAGTGCACATACATTATATATATCCAGTGCACATTTATTAAATATCCAGTGCACATATATTATATATATATCTAGTGCACATATAATATATATACAGTGCACATATATTAAATATCCAGTGCACATATATTAAATATCCAGTGCACATTTATTAAATATCCAGTGCACATATATTATATATATATCTAGTGCACATATAATATATATACAGTGCACATATATTAAATATCCAGTGCACATATATTAAATATCCAGTGCACATATATTAAAAATCCAGTGCACATATATTAAATATCGTTTGCACATATATTATATATATCCAGTGCACATATATTAAATATCCAGTGCACACATATTATATATCCAGTGCACATACATTATATATATCCAGTGCACATATATTAAATATCCAGTGCACATATATTAAATATATCCAGTGCACATATATTAAATATCCAGTGCACACATATTATATATCCAGTGCACATACATTATATATATCCAGTGCACATATATTAAATATCCAGTGCACATATATTAAATATATCCAGTGCACATATATTAAATATCCAATGCACAAAAATTAAATATCCAGTGCACATAAATTATATATCCAGTGCACATATATTATATTTCCAGTGCACATATATTATTTATATCCAGTGCACATATATTAAATATCCAGTGCACATATATTAAATATCCAGTGCACATAAGTTATATATCTAGTGCACATACATTATATATATCCAGTGCACATTTATTAAATATCCAGTGCACATATATTATATATATCTAGTGCACATATAATATATATAGTGCACATATATTAAATATCCAGTGCTCATATATTAAATATATCCAGTGCACATATATTAAATATCCAGTGCACATATATTATATATATCCAAAGCACATATATTATATATATCCAGTGCACATATATTAAATATCCAGTGCACATATATTAAACATCCAGTGCACATATATTATATATATCCAGTGCACATAAATTAAATATCCAGTGCACATATATTAAACATCCAGTGCACATATATTAAATATCCAGTGCACATAAATTATATATCCAGTGCACATAAATTATATAAACCCAGTGCACATTTATTTAATATCCAGTCAACATATATTATATATATCCAGTGCACATATATTAAATATCCAGTGCACATATATTAAACATCCAGTGCACATATATTATATATATCCAGTGCACATAAATTAAATATCCAGTGCACATATATTAAACATCCAGTGCACATATATTATATATCCAGTGCACATATATTATATATATCCAGTGCACATATATTAAATATCCAGTGCACATAAATTAAATATCCAGTGCACATAAATTATATATCCAGTGCACATAAATTATATATACCCAGTGCACATTTATTTAATATCCAGCGCACATATATTATATTTCCAGTGCACATATATTATATATATCCAGTGCAAATATATTAAATATTCAGTGCACATATATTAAATATCCAGTGCACATATAATAAATATCCAGTGCATATATATTATATATCCAGTGCACAGACATTATATATATCCAGTGCACATATATTAAATATCCAGTGCACATATATTATATATATCTAGTGCACATATAATAAATATCCAGTGCACATATATTAAATATCCAGTGCACATAAATTAAATTTCCAGTGCACATAAATTATATATCCAGTGCATATACATTATATATATATCCAGTTCAAATATATTAAATATCCAGTGCACATATATTAAATATATCCAGTGCACATATATTAAATATCCAGTGCACAAAAATTAAATATCTAGTGCACATAAATTATATATCCAGTGCACATACATTTTATATATACAGTGCACATATATTAAATATCCAGTGCACATATATTAAATATATCCAGTGCACTTATATTAAATATCCAGTGCACAAAAATTAAATATCCAGTGCACATAAATTATATATCCAGTGCACATACATTATATATATATATCCAGTGCACACCTATTTAATATCCAGTGCACATATATTATATTTCCAGTGCACATATATTATTTATATCCAGTGCACATATATTAAATATCCAGTGCACATATATTAAATATCCAGTGCACATATATTAAATATCCAGTGCACATATATTAAACATCCAGTGCACATATATTATATATATCCAGTGCACATAAATTAAATATCCAGTGCACATATATTAAACATCCAGTGCACATATATTAAATATCCAGTGCACATATATTAAATATCCAGTGCACATAAATTATATATCCAGTGCACATAAATTATATAAACCCAGTGCACATTTATTTAATATCCAGTGCACATATATTATATATATCCAGTGCACATATATTAAATATCCAGTGCACATATATTAAACATCCAGTGCACATATATTATATATATCCAGTGCACATAAATTAAATATCCAGTGCACATATATTAAACATCCAGTGCACATATATTATATATCCAGTGCACATATATTATATATACCCATTGCATATTTATTTAATATCCAGTGCACATATATTATATTTCCAGTGCACATATATTATATATATCCAGTGCAAATATATTAAATATTCAGTGCACATATACTAAATATCCAGTGCACATATAATAAATATCCAGTGCACATAAATTAAATATCCAGTGCACATCAATTATATATCCAGTGCACATTTATTAAATATCTAATGCACAGATATTACATTTCCAGTGCTCATATATTATATATATCCAGTGCACATATATTTAATATCCAGTGCACATATATTAAATATATCCAGTGCACATATATTAAATATCCAGTGCACATAAATTATATATCCAGTGCACATACATTATATATATCTAGTGCACATTTATTAAATATCCAGTGCACATATATTATATTTCCAGTGCACATATATTATATATATCCAGTGCAAATATATTAAATATCCAGTGCACATATATTAAATATCCAGTGCACATATAATAAATATCCAGTGCACATATATTATATATCCAGTGCACATATATTAAATATCCAGTGCACATGTATTATATATATCTAGTGCACATATAATAAATATCCAGTGCACATATATTAAATATCCAGTGCACATATATTATATATCCAGTGCACATACATTATATATATCCAGTGCACATTTATTTAATATCCAGTGCACATATATTATATTTCCAGTGCACATTTATTATATATATCCAGTGCAAATATATTAAATATCCAGTGCACATATATTATATTTCCAGTGCACATATTATATCTATATAAAGTGCACATATATTAAATATCCAGTGCACACATATTACATATCCAGTGCACATACATTACATATATCCAGTGCACATATATTAAATCTCCAGTGCACATATATTAAATATCCATTGCACATATATTATATATATCCAGTGCACATATATTAAATATCCAGTGCACATATATTATATATCCAGTGCACACATATTAAATATATTCAGTGCACATAAATTAAATATCCAGTTCGCATATATTATATATCCAGTGCACATATATTATATATCCAGTACACATATATTATATATATCCAGTGCACATATATTAAATATCCAGTGCACATATATTAAACATCCAGTGCACATATATTATATATCCAGTGCACATATATTATATATATCCAGTGCACATATATTAAATATCCAGTGCAAATATATTAAATATCCAGTGCACATATATTATATATATATATATATATATATATATCCAGTGCACATATATTAAATATCTAGTGCACATAAATTAAATATCCAGTGCACATAAATTATATATCCAGTGCACATACATTATATATATCCAGTGCACATTTATTAAATATCTATTGCACATATATTATATTTCCAGTGCACATCTATTATATATATCCAGTGCAAATATATTAAATATCCAGTGCACATATATTATATATCCAGTGCATATACATTATATATATCCAGTGCACATTTTTTAAATATCCAGTGCACTTATATCATATATATCTAGTGCACATAT
This sequence comes from Leptodactylus fuscus, assembly GCF_031893055.1. Classification (NCBI taxonomy): domain Eukaryota; kingdom Metazoa; phylum Chordata; class Amphibia; order Anura; family Leptodactylidae; genus Leptodactylus; species Leptodactylus fuscus. The sequence goes on from NW_027439810.1 coordinate 22,207, forward strand.
AATAAATATACAGTGTACATATATTAAATATCTATTGCACATATATTAAATATATCCAGTTCACATATATTAAATATCCAGTGCACATACATTATATATATCCAAAGCACATATATTATATATATATCCAGTGCACATATATTAAATATCCAGTGCACATATATTAAATATCCATTGCACATATATTATATATTTCCAGTGCACATATATTAAATATCAAGTGCACATATATTATTTTTCCAGTGCAAATACATTACATATATCCATTGCACATATATTAAACATCCAGTGCACATCAATTATATATCCAGTGCACATAAATTATGTATATCCAGTGCACATTTATTAAATATCTAGTGCACATATATTATATTTCCAGTGCACATATATTATATATATCCAGTGCACATATATTAAATATCCAGTGCACATATATTATATATCCAGTGCACATACATTATATATATATCAAGTGCACATATATTAAATATCCAGTGCACATATATTATATATCCAGTGCACATACATTATATATTTCCAGTACACATATTTTATCAATATACAGTGCATATATATTAAATATCCAGTGCACACATATTATATATCCAGTGCACATACATTATATATATCCAGTGCACATATATTAAATATCCAGTGCACATATATTAAATATCCAGTGCACATATATTAAATATCCCGTGCACAAAAATTAAATATCCAGTGCACATAAATTTTATATCCAGTGCACGTACATTATATATATCCAGTGCACATATATTAAATATCCTTTGCACATATATTATATATATCCAGTGCACATATATTAAATATCCAGTGCACACATATTATATATCCAGTGCACATACATTATATATATATCCAGTGCACATATATTAAATATCCAGTGCACATATATTATATATATCCAGTGCACACCTATTTAATATCCAGTGCACATATATTATATTTCCAGTGCACATATATTATTTATATCCAGTGCACATATATTAAATATCCAGTGCACATATATTAAATATCCAGTGCACATATATTAAAAATCCAGTGCACATATATTAAATATTCAGTGCACATAAATTATATATCTAGTGCACATACATTATATATATCCAGTGCACATACATTATATATATCCAGTGCACATTTATTAAATATCCAGTGCACATATATTATATATATATCTAGTGCACATATAATATATATACAGTGCACATATATTAAATATCCAGTGCACATATATTAAATATATCCAGTGCACATATATTAAACATCCAGTGCACATATATTATATATATCTAGTGCACATAAATTAAATATCCAGTGCACATATATTAAACATCCAGTGCACATATATTAAATATCCAGTGCACATATATTAAACATCCAGTGCACATATATTATATATATCCAGTGCACATAAATTAAATATCCAGTGCACATATATTAAACATCCAGTGCACATATATTAAATATCCAGTGCACATATATTATATATATCCAGTGCACATATATTAAATATCCAGTGCACATATATAAAACATCTAGTGCACATATAATAAATATACAGTGCACATATATTATATATCCAGTGCACATATATTAAATATATCCAGTGCACATATATTAAATATACAGTGCACATATATTATATATATCCAAAGCACATATATTATATATATCCAGTGCACATATATTAAATATCCAGTGCACATATATTAAACATCCAGTGCACATATATTATATATATCCAGTGCACATAAATTAAATATCCAGTGCACTTATATTATATATATCTAGTGCACATATAACAAATATACAGTGCACATATATTAAATATCTATTGCACATATATTAAATATATCCAGTTCACATATATTAAATATCCAGTGCACATACATTATATATATCCAAAGCAAATATATTATATATATATCCAGTGCACATATATTAAATATCCAGTGCACATATATTAAATATCCAGTGCACATATATTAAATATACATTGCACATATATTATATATTTCCAGTGCACATATATTAAATATCCAGTGCACATATATTATATTTCCAGTGCAAATACATTACATATATCCATTGCACATATATTAAACATCCAGTGCACATCAATTATATATCCAGTGCACATAAATTATGTATATCCAGTGGACATTTATTAAATATCTAGTGCACATATATTATATTTCCAGTGCACATATATTATATATATCCAGTGCACATATATTAAATATCCAGTGCACATATATTATATATCCAGTGCACATACATTATATATATATATCAAGTGCACATATATTAAATATCCAGTGCACATATATTATATATCCAGTGCACATACATTATATATTTCCAGTGCACATATTTTATCAATATACAGTGCATATATATTAAATATCCAGTGCACACATATTATATATCCAGTGCACATACATTATATATATCCAGTGCACATATATTAAATATCCAGTGCACATATATTAAATATCCAGTGCACATATATTAAATATCCAGTGCACAAAAATTAAATATCCAGTGCACATAAATTTTATATCCAGTGCACGTACATTATATATATCCAGTGCACATATATTAAATATCCTTTGCACATATATTATATATATCCAGTGCACATATATTAAATATCCAGTGCACACATATTATATATCCAGTGCACATACATTATATATATATCCAGTGCACATATATTAAATATCCAGTGCACATATATTATATATATCCAGTGCACACCTATTTAATATCCAGTGCACATATATTATATTTCCAGTGCACATATATTATTTATATCCAGTGCACATATATTAAATATCCAGTGCACATATATTAAATATCCAGTGCACATATATTAAAAATCCAGTGCAAATATATTAAATATTCAGTGCACATAAATTATATATCTAGTGCACATACATTATATATATCCAGTGCACATACATTATATATATCCAGTGCACATTTATTAAATATCCAGTGCACATATATTATATATATATCTAGTGCACATATAATATATATACAGTGCACATATATTAAATATCCAGTGCACATATATTAAATATATCCAGTGCACATATATTAAACATCCAGTGCACATATATTATATATATCCAGTGCACATAAATTAAATATCCAGTGCACATATATTAAACATCCAGTGCACATATATTAAATATCCAGTGCACATATATTAAACATCCAGTGCACATATATTATATATATATCCAGTGCACATAAATTAAATATCCAGTGCACATATATTAAACATCCAGTGCACATATATTAAATATCCAGTGCACATATATTATATATATCCAGTGCACATATATTAAATATCCAGTGCACATATATTAAACATCTAGTGCACATATAATAAATATACAGTGCACATATATTAAATATCCAGTGCACATATATTAAATATATCCAGTGCACATATATTAAATATCCAGTGCACATATATTATATATATCCAAAGCACATATATTATATATATCCAGTGCACATATATTAAATATACAGTGCACATATATTAAACATCCAGTGCACATATATTATATATATCCAGTGCACATAAATTAAATATCCAGTGCACATATATTTAACATCCAGTGCACATATATTAAATATCCAGTGCACATAAATTATATATCCAGTGCAAATATATTAAATATCCAGTTAACATATATTATATATCCAGTGCACATACATTATATATATCCAGTGCACATTTATTAAATATCCAGTGCACTTATATTTTATATATCTAGTGCACATATAATAAATATACAGTGCACATATATTAAATATCTATTGCACATATATTAAATATATCCAGTTCACATATATTAAATATCCAGTGCACATACATTATATATATCCAAAGCAAATATATTATATATATATCCAGTGCACATATATTAAATATCCAGTGCACATATATTATATTTCCAGTGCAAATACATTACATATATCCAGTGCACATATATTAAACATCCAGTGCACATCAATTATATATCCAGTGCACATAAATTATGTATATCCAGTGCACATTTATTAAATATCTAGTGCACATATATTATATTTCCAGTGCACATATATTATATATATCCAGTGCACATATATTAAATATCCAGTGCACATATATTATATATCCAGTGCACATACATTATATATATATATCAAGTGCACATATATTAAATATCCAGTGCACATATATTATATATCCAGTGCACATACATTATATATTTCCAGTGCACATATTTTATCAATATACATTGCATATATATTAATTATTCAGTGCACACATATTATATATCCAGTGCACATACATTATATATATCCAGTGCACATATATTAAATATCCTTTGCACATATATTATATATATCCAGTGCACATATATTAAATATCCAGTGCACACATATTATATATCCAGTGCACATACATTATATATATCCAGTGCACATATATTAAATATCCAGTGCACATATATTAAATATATCCAGTGCACATATATTAAATATCCAGTGCACAAAAATTAAATATCCAGTGCACATAAATTATATATCCAGTGCACATACATTATATATATCCAGTGCACATATATTAAATATCCTTTGCACATATATTATATATATCCAGTGCACATATATTAAATATCCAGTGCACACATATTATATATCCAGTGCACATACATTATATATCCAGTGCACATATATTATATATATCCAGTGCACACCTATTTAATATCCAGTGCACATATATTATATATATCCAGTGCACACCTATTTAATATCCAGTGCACATATATTATATTTCCAGTGCACATATATTATTTATATCCAGTGCACATATATTAAATATCCAGTGCACATATATTAAATATCCAGTGCACATATATTAAATATCCAGTGCACATATATTAAAAATCCAGTGCACATATATTAAATATTCAGTGCACATAAATTATATATCTAGTGCACATACATTATATGTATCCAGTGCACATTTATTAAATATCCAGTGCACATATATTATATATATATATATCTAGTGCACATATAATATATATTCAGTGCACATATATTAAATATCCAGTGCACATATATTAAATATATCCAGTGCACATATATTAAATATCCAGTGCACATATATTATATATATCCAAAGCACATATATTATATATATCCAGTGCACATATATTAAATATCCAGTGCACATATATTAAACATCCAGTGCACATATATTATATATATCCAGTGCACATAAATTAAATATCCAGTGCACATATATTAAACATCCAGTGCACATATATTAAATATCCAGTGCACATAAATTATATATCCAGTGCACATAAATTATATATACCCAGTGCACATTTATTTAATATCCAGTGCACATATATTATATATATCCAGTGCACATATATTAAATATCCAGTGCACATATATTAAACATCTAGTGCACATATAATAAATATACAGTGCACATATATTAAATATCCAGTGCACATATATTAAATATATCCAGTGCACATATATTAAATATCCAGTGCACATGTATTATATATATCCAAAGCACATATATTATATATATCCAGTGCACATATATTAAATATCCAGTGCACATATATTAAACATCCAGTGCACATATATTATATATATCCAGTGCACATAAATTAAATATCCAGTGCACATATATTAAACATCCAGTGCACATATATTAAATATCCAGTGTACATAAATTATATATCCAGTGCAAATATATTAAATATCCAGTGCACATATATTATATATCCAGTGCACATACATTATATATATCCAGTGCACATTTATTAAATATCCAGTGCACTTATATTATATATATCTAGTGCACATATAATAAATATACAGTGCACATATATTAAATATCTATTGCACATATATTAAATATATCCAGTTCACATATATTAAATATCCAGTGCACATACATTATATATATCCAAAGCACATATATTATATATATATCCAGTGCACATATATTAAAAATCCAGTGCACATATATTAAATATCCAAAGCACATATATTATATATATATCCAGTGCACATATATTAAATATCCAGTGCACATATATTATATTTCCAGTGCAAATACATTACAAATATCCAGTGCACATATATTAAACATCCAGTGCACATCAATTATATATCCAGTGCACATAAATTATGTATATCCAGTGCACATTTATTAAATATCTAGTGCACATATATTATATTTCCAGTGCACATATATTATATATATCCAGTGCACATATATTAAATATCCAGTGCACATATATTATATATCCAGTGCACATACATTATATATATCCAGTGCACATATATTAAATATCCAGTGCACATATATTATATATCCAGTGCACATACATTATATATTTCCAGTGCACATATTTTATCAATATACAGTGCATATATATTAAATATCCAGTGCACACATATTATATATCCAGTGCACATACATTATATATATCCAGTGCACATATATTAAATATCCTTTGCACATATATTATATATATCCAGTGCACATATATTAAATATCCAGTGCACACATATTATATATCCAGTGCACATACATTATATATATCCAGTGCACATATATTAAATATCCAGTGCAAATATATTAAATATCCAGTGCACATATATTAAATATCCAGTGCACATATATTAAAAATCCAGTGCACATATATTAAATATCCAGTGCACATATATTAAATATTCAGTGCACATAAATTACATATCTAGTGCACATACATTATATATATCCAGTGCACATTTATTAAATATCCAGTGCACATATATTATATATATATCTAGTGCACATATAATATATATACAGTGCACATATATTAAATATCCAGTGCACATATATTAAATATATCCAGTGCACATATATTAAATATTCAGTGCACATATATTATATATATCCAAAGCACATATATTATATATATCCAGTGCACATATATTAAATATCCAGTGCACATATATTAAACATCCAGTGCACATATATTATATATATCCAGTGCACATAAATTAAATATCCAGTGCACATATATTAAACATCCAGTGCACATATATTAAATATCCAGTGCACATAAATTATATATCCAGTGCACATAAATTATATATACCCAGTGCACATTTATTTAATATCCAGTGCACATATATTATATATATCCAGTGCACATATATTAAATATCCAGTGCACATATATTAAACATCTAGTGCACATATATTATATATATCCAGTGCACATAAATTAAATATCCAGTGCACATATATTAAACATCCAGTGCACATATATTATATATCCAGTGCACATATATTATTTATATCCAGTGCACATATATTAAATATCCAGTGCACATAAATTAAATATCCAGTGCACATAAATTATATATCCAGTGCACATAAATTATATATACCCAGTGCACATTTATTTAATATCCAGTGCACATATATTATATTTCCAGTGCACATATATTATATATATCCAGTGCAAATATATTAAATATTCAGTGCACATATATTAAATATCCAGTGCACATATATTATATATATCTAGTGCACATATAATAAATATCCAGTGCACATATATTAAACATCTAGTGCACATAAATTATATATCCAGTGCACATACATTATATATATATATATATATATATATCCAGTGCACACCTATTTAATATCCAGTGCACATACATTATATTTCCAGTGCACATATATTATTTATATCCAGTGCACATATATTAAATATCCAGTGTACATATTTTAAATATCCAGTGCACATATATTAAATATCCAGTGCACATAAATTATATATCCAGTGCACATACATTATATATATCCAATGCACATTTATTAAATATCCAGTGCACATATATTATATATATCTAGTGCACATATAATAAATATACAGTGCACATATATTAAATATCCAGTGCACATATATTAAATATATCCAGTGCACATATATTAAATATATCCAGTGCACATATATTAAATATCCAGTGCACATATATTATATATATCCAAAGCACATACATTATATATATCCAGTGCACATAGATTAAATATCCAGTGCACATATATTATATATCCAGTGCACATACATTATATATATATATCCAGTGCACACCTATTTAATATCCAGTGCACATATATTATATTTCCAGTGCACATATATTAAATATCCAGTGCACATATATTAAACATCCAGTGCACATATATTATATATATCCAGTGCACATAAATTAAATATCCAGTGCACATATATTAAACATCCAGTGCACATATATTAAATATTCAGTGCACATAAATTATATATCTAGTGCACATACATTATATATATCCAGTGCACATACATTATATATATCCAGTGCACATTTATTAAATATCCAGTGCACATATATTATATATATATCTAGTGCACATATAATATATATACAGTGCACATATATTAAATATCCAGTGCACATATATTAAATATATCCAGTGCACATATATTAAACATCCAGTGCACATATATTATATATATCCAGTGCACATAAATTAAATATCCAGTGCACATATATTAAACATCCAGTGCACATATATTAAATATCCAGTGCACATATATTAAACATCCAGTGCACATATATTATATATATCCAGTGCACATAAATTAAATATCCAGTGCACATATATTAAACATCCAGTGCACATATATTAAATATCCAGTGCACATATATTATATATATCCAGTGCACATATATTAAATATCCAGTGCACATATATTAAACATCTAGTGCACATATAATAAATATACAGTGCACATATATTAAATATCCAGTGCACATATATTAAATATATCCAGTGCACATATATTAAATATCCAGTGCACATATATTATATATATCCAAAGCACATATATTAAATATCCAGTGCACATATATTAAACATCCAGTGCACATATATTTTATATATCCAGTGCACATAAATTAAATATCCAGTGCACATATATTTAACATCCAGTGCACATATATTAAATATCCAGTGCACATAAATTATATATCCAGTGCAAATATATTAAATATCCAGTTAACATATATTATATATCCAGTGCACATACATTATATATATCCAGTGCACATTTATTAAATATCCAGTGCACTTATATTTTATATATCTAGTGCACATATAATAAATATACAGTGCACATATATTAAATATCTATTGCACATATATTAAATGTATCCAGTTTACATATATTAAATATCCAGTGCACATACATTATATATATCCAAAGCAAATATATTATATATATATCCAGTACACATATATTAAATATCCAGTGCACATATATTAAATATCCATTGCACATATATTATATATTTCCAGTGCACATATATTAAATATCCAGTGCACATATATTATATTTCCAGTGCAAATACATTACATATATCCAGTGCACATATATTAAACATCCAGTGCACATCAATTATATATCCAGTGCACATAAATTATGTATATCCAGTGCACATTTATTAAATATCTAGTGCACATATATTATATTTCCAGTGCACATATATTATATATATCCAGTGCACATATATTAAATATCCAGTGCACATATATTATATATCCAGTGCACATACATTATATATATATATCAAGTGCAAATATATTAAATATCCAGTGCACATATATTATATATCCAGTGCACTTACATTATATATTTCCAGCGCACATATTTTATCAATATACATTGCATATATATTAATTATCCAGTGCACACATATTATATATCCAGTGCACATACATTATATATATCCAGTGCACATATATTAAATATCCTTTGCACATATATTATATATATCCAGTGCACATATATTAAATATCCAGTGCACACATATTATATATCCAGTGCACATACATTATATATATCCAGTGCACATATATTAAATATCCAGTGCACATATATTAAATATATCCAGTGCACATATATTAAATATCCAGTGCACAAAAATTAAATATCCAGTGCACATAAATTATATATCCAGTGCACATATATTAAATATCCTTTGCACATATATTATATATATATACAGTGCACATATATTAAATATCCAGTGCACACATATTATATATCCAGTGCACATACATTATATATATATATATATCCAGTGCACATATATTAAATATCCAGTGCACATATATTATATATATCCAGTGCACACCTATTTAATATCCAGTGCACATATATTATATTTCCAGTGCACATATATTATTTATATCCAGTGCACATATATTAAATATCCAGTGCACATACATTAAATATCCAGTGCACATATATTAAAAATCCAGTGCACATATATTAAATATTCAGTGCACATAAATTATATATCTAGTGCACATACATTATATATATCCAGTGCACATTTATTAAATATCCAGTGCACATATATTATATATATATCTAGTGCACATATAATATATATTCAGTGCACATATATTAAATATCCAGTGCACATATATTAAATATATCCAGTGCACATATATTAAATATCCAGTGCACATATATTATATATATCCAAAGCACATATATTATATATATCCAGTGCACATATATTAAATATCCAATGCACATATATTAAACATCCAGTGCACATATATTATATATATCCAGTGCACATAAATTAAATATCCAGTGCACATATATTAAACATCCAGTGCACATATATTAAATATCCAGTGCACATAAATTATATATCCAGTGCACATAAATTATATATACCCAGTGCACATTTATTTAATATCCAGTGCACATATATTATATATATCCAGTGCACATATATTAAATATCCAGCGCACATATATTATACATCTAGTGCACATATAATAAATATACAGTGCACATATATTAAATATCCAGTGCACATATATTAAATATATCCAGTGCACATATATTAAATATCCAGTGCACATATATTATATATATCCAAAGCACATATATTATATATATCCAGTGCACATATATTAAACATCCAGTGCACATATATTATATATATCCAGTGCACATAAATTAAATATCCAGTGCACATATATTAAACATCCAGTGCACATATATTAAATATCCAGTGTACATAAATTATATATCCAGTGCAAATATATTAAATATCCAGTGCACATATATTATATATCCAGTGCACATACATTATATATATCCAGTGCACATTTATTAAATATCCAGTGCACTTATATTATATATATCTAGTGCACATATAATAAATATACAGTGCACATATATGAAATATCTATTGCACATATATTAAATATATCCAGTTCACATATATTAAATATCCAGTACACATACATTATATATATCCAAAGCACATATATTATATATATATCCAGTGCACATATATTAAATATCCAGTGCACATATATTAAATATCCAAAGCACATATATTATATATATATCCAGTGCACATATATTAAATATCCAGTGCACATATATTATATTTCCAGTGCAAATACATTACAAATATCCAGTGCACATATATTAAACATCCAGTGCACATATATTAAATATCCAGTGCACATAAATTATATATCCAGTGCACATAAATTATATAAACCCAGTGCACATTTATTTAATATCCAGTGCACATATATTATATATATCCAGTGCACATATATTAAATATCCAGTGCACATATATTAAACATCCAGTGCACATATATTATATATATCCAGTGCACATAAATTAAATATCCAGTGCACATACATTATATATATATCCAGTGCACACCTATTTAATATCCAGTGCACATATATTATATTTCCAGTGCACATATATTATTTATATCCAGTGCACATATATTAAATATCCAGTGCACATATATTAAATATCCAGTGCACATATATTAAATATCCATTGCACATATATTGTATGTATCAAGTGCACATATATTAAATATCCAGTGCACATATATTATATTTCCAGTGCACATAAATTATATATCTAGTGCACATACATTATATATATGCAGTGCACATTTATTAAATATCCAGTGCATATATATTATATATATCTAGTGCACATATAATATATATAGTGCACATATATTAAATATCCAGTGCTCATATATTAAATATATCCAGTGCACATATATTAAATATCCAGTGCACATATATTATATATATCCAAAGCACATATATTATATATATCCAGTGCACATATATTAAATATCCAGTGCACATATATTAAACATCCAGTGCACATATATTATATATATCCAGTGCACATAAATTAAATATCCAGTGCACATATATTAAACATCCAGTGCACATATATTAAATATCCAGTGCACATAAATTATATATCCAGTGCACATAAATTATATAAACCCAGTGCACATTTATTTAATATCCAGTGCACATATATTATATATATCCAGTGCACATATATTAAATATCCAGTGCACATATATTAAACATCCAGTGCACATATATTATATATATCCAGTGCACATAAATTAAATATCCAGTGCACATATATTATATATCCAGTGCACATTTATTTAATATCCAGTGCACATATATTATATATATCCAGTGCACATATATTAAATATCCAGTGCACATATATTAAACATCCAGTGCACATATATTAAATATCCAGTGCACATAAATTAAATATCCAGTGCACATAAATTATATATCCAGTGCACATTTATTTAATATCCAGTGCACATATATTATATATATCCAGTGCAAATATATTAAATATTCAGTGCACATATATTAAATATCCAGTGCACATATAATAAATATCCAGTGCATATATATTATATATCCAGTGCACAGACATTATATATATCTAGTGCACATATATTAAATATCCAGTGCACATATATTATATATATCTAGTGCACATATAATAAATATCCAGTGCACATATATTAAATATCCAGTGCACATATATTAAATATCCAGTGCACATAAATTATATATCTAGTGCATATACATTATATATATCCAGTTCAAATATATTAAATATCCAGTGCACATATATTAAATATATCCAGTGCACATATTTTTAATATCCAGTGCACAAAAATTAAATATCCCGTGCACATAATTTATATATCCAGTGCACATACATTATATATATCCAGTGCACATATATTAAATATCCAGTGCACATATATTAAATATATCCAGTGCACATATATTAAATATCCAGTCCACAAAAATTAAATATCCAGTGCACATAAATTATATATCCAGTGCACATACATTATATATATATCCAGTGCACACCTATTTAATATCCAGTGCACATATATTATATTTCCAGTGCACATATATTATTTATATCCAGTGCACATATATTAAATATCTAGTGCACATAAATTAAATATCCAGTGCACATATATTAAATATCCAGTGCACATAAATTTTATATCCAGTGCACATACATTATATATATCCAGTGCACATTTATTAAATATCCAGTGCACACATATTATATATATCTAGTGCACATATAATAAATATACAGTGCACATATATTAAATATCCAGTGCACATATATGAAATATATCCAGTGCACATATATTAAATATCCAGTGCACATATATTATATATATCCAAAGCACATATAGTATAAATATCCAGTGCACATATATTAAATATCCAGTGCACATTTATTAAATATCCATTGCACATATATTATATATATCCAGTGCACATATATTATATTTCCAGTACACATACATTACATATATCCAGTGCACATATATTAAATATCCAGTGCACACATATTAAATATATCCAGTGCACATATATTATATATATCCAGTGCACATATATTAAATATCAAGTGCATATATATTATATATCCAGTGCACATACATTATATATATCCAGTGCACATATATTAAATATCCAGTGCACATAAATGATATATATCCAGTGCACATTTATTAAATATCTAGTGCATTTATATTATATTTCCAGTGCACATATATTATATATATCCAGTGCATATATATTATATATCCAGTGCACATACATTATATATATCCAGTGCACATATATTAAATATCCAGTGCACATAAATGATATATATCCAGTGCACATTTATTAAATATCTAGTGCATTTATATTATATTTCCAGCGCACATATATTATATATATCCAGTGCACATAAATTAAATATCCAGTGCACATAAATGATATATCCAGTGCACATACATTATATATATCCAGTGCACATTTATTAAATATCCAGTGCACATATATTATATATATCTAGTGCACATATAATAAATATACAGTGCACATATATTAAATATCCAGTGCACATATATTAAATATATCCAGTGCACATATATTAAATATCTAGTGCACATATATTATATATATATCCAAAGCCCAAATATTATATATATCCAGGGCACATCAATTAAATATCCAGTGCACATTTATTAAATATCCAGTGCACATATATTATATATCTAGTGCACATATAATAAATATACAGTGCACATATATTAAATATCCAGTGCACATATATTAAATATATCCAGTGCACATATATTAAATATCCAGTGCACATATATTATTTATCTAGTGCACATATAATAAATATACAGAGCACATATATTAAATATCCAGTGCACATATATTAAATATATCCAGTGCACATATATTAAATATCTAGTGCACATATATTAAATATCCATTGCACATATATTATATATATCCAGTGCACATATATTAAATATCTAGTGCACATATATTAAATATCCATTGCACATATATTATATATATCCAGTGCACATATATTAAATATCCAGTGCACATATATTATATTTCCAGTGCACATACATTACATATATCCAGTGCACATATATTAAATATCCAGTGCACATATATTAAACATCCAGTGCACATATATTATATATCCAGTGCACATATATTATATATATTCAGTGCACATATATTAAATATCCAGTGCGCATATATTATATATCCAGTGCACATATATTATATTTCCAGTGCATATATATTATGTATATCCAGTGCACATAAATTAAATATCCAGTGCACATAAATTATATATCCAGTGCACATACATTATATATATCTAGTGCACATTTATTAAATATCCAGTGCACATATATTAAATTTCCAGTGCACATAAATTAAATATCCAGTGCACATTTATTTAATATCCAGTGCACATATATTATATTTCCAGTGCACATATATTATATATATCCAGTGCAAATATATTAAATATCCAGTGCACATATATTAAATATCCAGTGCACATATAATAAATATCCAGTGCACATATATTATATGTATCCAGTGCACATATATTAAATATCCAGTGCACATATATTATATTTCCAGTGCACATACATTACATATATCCAGTGCATATATATTAAACATCCAGTGCACATCAATTATATATCCAGTGCACATAAATTATATATATCCAGTGCACATTTATTAAATATCTAGTGCACATATATTATATTTCCAGTGCACATATATTATATATATCCAGTGCACATAAATTAAATATCCAGTGCACATAAATTATATATCCAGTGCACATACATTATATATATCCAGTGCACATATATTAAATATCCAGTGCACATATATTATATTTCCAGTACACATACATTACATATATCCAGTGCACATATATTAAATATCCAGTGCACACATATTAAATATATCCAGTGCACATATATTATATATATCCAGTGCACATACATTATATATATCCAGTGCATATATATTATATATCCAGTGCACATACATTATATATATCCAGTGCACATATATTAAATATCCAGTGCACATATATTAAACATGCAGTGCAAATCAATTATATATCCAGTGCACATAAATTATATATATCCAGTGCACATTTATTAAATATCTAGTGCACATATACTATATTTCCAGTGCACATATATTATATATATCCAGTGCACATAAATTAAATATCCAGTGCACATAAATGATATATCCAGTGCACATACATTATATATATCCAGTGCACATTTATTAAATATCCAGTGCACATATATTATGTATATCTAGTGCACATATAATAAATATACAGTGCACATATATTAAATATCCAGTGCACATATATTAAATATATCCAGTGCACATATATTAAATATCTAGTGCACATATATTATATATATATCCAAAGCACATATATTATATATATCCAGTGCACATCAATTAAATATCCAGTGCACATTTATTAAATATCCAGTGCACATATATTATATATCTAGTGAACATATAATAAATATCCAGTGCACATATATTAAATATATCCAGTGCACATATATTAAATATCCAGTGCACATATTTTATATATCTAGTGCACATATAATAAATATACAGTGCACTTATATTAAATATCCAGTGCACATATATTAAATATATCCAGTGCACATATATTAAATATCCAGTGCACTTATATTATATATATCCAATGCAAATATATTATATATATCCAGTGCACATATATTAAATATCCAGTGCACATATATTATATTTTCAGTGCACATACATTACATATATCCAGTGCACATATATTAAATATCCAGTGCACATATATTAAACATCCAGTGCACATATATTATATATCCAGTGCACATATATTATATATATTCAGTGCACCTATATTAAATATCCAGTGCGCATATATTATATATCCAGTGCACATATATTATATTTCCAGTGCACATATATTATGTATATCCAGTGCACATAAATTAAATATCCAGTGCACATAAATTATATATCCAGTGCACATACATTATATATATCCAGTGCACATATATTATATTTCCAGTGCACATATTTTATCAATATACAGTGCACATATATTAAATATCCAGTGCACACATATTATATATCCAGTGCACATACATTATATATATCCAGTGCACATATATTAAATATCCAGTGCACATATATTAAATATCCAGTGCACATATATTAAACATCCAGTGAACATATATTATATATCCAGTACACATATATTATATATATCCAGTGCACATATATTAAATATCCAGTGCACATATATTAAATATATCCAGTGCACATATATTAAATATCCAGTGCACATATATTATATATATCCAAAGCACATACATTATATATATCCAGTGCACATAGATTAAATATCCAGTGCACATATATTATATATCCAGTGCACATACATTATATATTTCCAGTGCACATATTTTATCAATATACAGTGCATATATATCAAATAACCAGTGCACACATATTATATATCCAGTGCACATACATTATATATATCCAGTGTACATATATTAAATATCGTTTGCACATATATTATATATATCCAGCGCACATATATTAAATATCCAGTGCACACATATTATATATCCAGTGCACATACATTATATATATCCAGTGCACATATATTAAATATCCAGTGCACATATATTAAATATATCCAGTGCACATATATTAAATATCCAGTGCACACATATTATATATCCAGTGCACATACATTATATATATCCCGTGCACATATATTAAATATCCAGTGCACATATATTAAATATATCCAGTGCACATATATTAAATATCCAGTGCACAAAAATTAAATATCCAGTGCACATAAATTATATATCCAGTGCACATACATTATATATATATCCAGTGCACACCTATTTAATATCCAGTGCACATATATTATATTTCCAGTGCACATATATTATTTATATCCAGTGCACATATATTACATATCCAGTGCACATATATTAAATATCCAGTGCACATAAATTATATATCTAGTGCACATACATTATATATATCCAGTGCACATTTATTAAATATCCAGTGCACATATATTATATATATCTAGTGCACATATAATATATATAGTGCACATATATTAAATATCCAGTGCTCACATATTAATTATATCCAGTGCACATATATTAAATATCCAGTGCACATATATTATATATATCCAAAGCACATATATTATATATATCCAGTGCACATATATTAAATATCCAGTGCACATATATTAAACATCCAGTGCACATATATTATATATATCCAGTGCACATAAATTAAATATCCAGTGCACATATATTAAACATCCAGTGCACATATATTATATATCCAGTGCACATATATTATATATATCCAGTGCACATATATTAAATATCCAGTGCACATAAATTAAATATCCAGTGCACATAAATTATATATACCCAGTGCACATTTATTTAATATCCAGCGCACATATATTATATTTCCAGTGCACATATATTATATATATCCAGTGCAAATATATTAAATATTCAGTGCACATATATTAAATATCCAGTGCACATATAATAAATATCCAGTGCATATATATTATATATCCAGTGCACAGACATTATATATATCCAGTGCACATATATTAAATATCCAGTGCACATATATTATATATATCTAGTGCACATATAATAAATATCCAGTGCACATATATTAAATATCCAGTGCACATAAATTAAATTTCCAGTGCACATAAATTATATATCCAGTGCATATACATTATATATATATATCCAGTTCAAATATATTAAATATCCAGTGCACATATATTAAATATATCCAGTGCACATATATTAAATATCCAGTGCACAAAAATTAAATATCCAGTGCACATAAATTATATATCCAGTGCACATACATTATATAAATCCAGTGCACATATATTAAATATCCAGTGCACATATATTAAATATATCCAGTGCACATATATTAAATATCCAGTGCACAAAAATTAAATATCCAGTGCACATAAATTATATATCCAGTGCACATACATTATATATATATATATCCAGTGCACACCTATTTAATATCCAGTGCACATATATTATATTTCCAGTGCACATATATTAAATATCCAGTGCACATATATTAAACATCCAGTGCACATATATTATATATATCCAGTGCACATAAATTAAATATCCAGTGCACATATATTAAACATCCAGTGCACATATATTAAATATCCAGTGCACATAAATTATATATCCAGTGCACATAAATTATATAAACCCAGTGCACATTTATTTAATATCCAGTGCACATATATTATATATATCCAGTGCACATATATTAAATATCCAGTGCACATATATTAAACATCCAGTGCACATATATTATATATATCCAGTGCACATAAATTAAATATCCAGTGCACATATATTAAACATCCAGTGCACATATATTATATATCTAGTGCACATATATTATATATATCCAGTGCACATATATTAAATATCCAGTGCACATAAATTAAATATCCGGTGCACATAAATTATATATCCAGTGCACATAAATTATATATACCCATTGCACCTTTATTTAATATCCAGTGCACATATATTATATTTCCAGTGCACATATATTATATATATCCAGTGCAAATATATTAAATATTCAGTGCACATATATTAAATATCCAGTGCACATATAATAAATATCCAGTGCATATATATTATATATCCAGTGCACAGACATTATATATATCCAGTGCACATATATTAAATATCCAGTGCACATATATTATATATATCTAGTGCACATATAATAAATATCCAGTGCACATATATTAAATATCCAGTGCACATAAATTAAATTTCCAGTGCACATAAATTATATATCCAGTGCATATACATTATATATATATCCAGTTCAAATATATTAAATATCCAGTGCACATATATTAAATATATCCAGTGCACATATATTAAATATCCAGTGCACAAAAATTAAATATCCAGTGCACATAAATTATATATCCAGTGCACATACATTATATATATCCAGTGCACATATATTAAATATCCAGTGCACATATATTAAATATATCCAGTGCACATATATTAAATATCCAGTGCACAAAAATTAAATATCCAGTGCACATAAATTATATATCCAGTGCACATACATTATATATATATATCCAGTGCACACCTATTTAATATCCAGTGCACATATATTATATTTCCAGTGCACATATATTAAATATCCAGTGCACATATATTAAACATCCAGTGCACATATATTATATATATCCAGTGCACATAAATTAAATATCCAGTGCACATATATTAAACATCCAGTGCACATATATTAAATATCCAGTGCACATAAATTATATATCCAGTGCACATAAATTATATAAACCCAGTGCACATTTATTTAATATCCAGTGCACATATATTATATATATCCAGTGCACATATATTAAATATCCAGTGCACATATATTAAACATCCAGTGCACATATATTATATATATCCAGTGCACATAAATTAAATATCCAGTGCACATATATTAAACATCCAGTGCACATATATTATATATCTAGTGCACATATATTATATATATCCAGTGCACATATATTAAATATCCAGTGCACATATATTAAGCATCCAGTGCACATATATTATATATATATCCAGTGCACATATATTAAACATCCAGTGCACATATATTATATATCCAGTGCACATATATTATATATATATCCAGTGCACATATATTAAATATCCAGTGCACATAAATTAAATATCCAGTGCACATAAATTATATATCCAGTGCACATAAATTATATATACCCAGTGCACATTTATTTAATATCCAGTGCACATATATTATATTTCCAGTGCACATATATTATATATATCCAGTGCAAATATATTAAATATTCAGTGCACATATATTAAATATCCAGTGCACATATAATAAATTTCCAGTGCACATATATTATATATCCAGTGCACAGACATTATATATATCCAGTGCACATATATTAAATATCCAGTGCACATATATTATATATATCTAGTGCACATATAATAAAAATCCAGTGCACATATATTAAATATCCAGTGCACATAAATTAAATTTCCAGTGCACATAAATTATATATCTAGTGCATATACATTATATATATCCAGTGCAAATATATTAAATATCCAGTGCACATATATTAAACATCCAGTGCACATAAATTATATATCCAGTGCACATACATTATATATATATATCCAGTGCACACCTATTTAATATCCAGTGCACATAAATTATATATCCAGTGCACATACATTATATATATCCAGTGCACATTTATTAAATATCCAGTGCACATATATTAAAAAATCCAGTGCACATAAATTATATATCCAGTGCACATTCATTATATATATCCAGTGCACATTTTTTTAATATCCAGTGCACATATATTGTATTTCCAGTGCACATTTATTATATATATCCAGTGCAAATATATTAAATATCCAGTGCACATATATTAAATATCCAGTGCACATAAATTAAATATCCAGTGCACATAAATTATATATCCAGTGCACATACATTATATATATCCAGTGCACATTTATTTAATATCCAGTGCACATATATTATATTTCCAGTGCACATTTATTATATATATCCAGTGCAAATATATTAAATATCCAGTGCACATATATTATATTTCCAGTGCACATATTATATCTATATAAAGTGCACATATATTAAATATCCAGTGCACACATATTACATATCCAGTGCACATACATTATATATATCCAGTGCACATATATTAAATCTCCAGTGCACATATATTAAATATCCATTGCACATATATTATATATATCCAGTGCACATATATTAAATATCCAGTGCACATATATTATATATCCAGTGCACACATATTATATATATTCAGTGCACATAAATTAAATATCCAGTTCGCATATATTATATATCCAGTGCACATATATTATATATATCCAGTGCACATATATTAAATATCTAGTGCACATATATTAAACATCCAGTGCACATATATTATATATCCAGTGCACATATATTATATATATCCAGTGCAAATATATTAAATATCCAGTGCAAATATATTAAATATCCAGTGCACATATATTATATATATATATATATATATATATGTATATATATCCAGTGCACATATATTAAATATCTAGTGCACATAAATTAAATATCCAGTGCAAATAAATTATATATCCAGTGCACATACATTATATATATCCAGTGCAGATTTATTAAATATCTATTGCACATATTTTATATTTCCAGTGCACATCCATTATATATATCCAGTGCAAATATATTAAATATCCAGTGCACATATATTATATATCCAGTGCACATACATTATATATATCCAGTGCACATTTATTAAATATCCAGTGCACTTATATTATATATATCTAGTGCACATATAATAAATATACAGTGCACATATATTAAATATCTATTGCACATATATTAAATATATCCAGTTCACATATATTAAATATCCAGTGCACATACATTATATATTTCCAGTGCACATATATTAAATATCAAGTGCACATATATTATATTTCCAGTGCAAATACATTACATATATCCATTGCACATATATTAAACATCCAGTGCACATCAATTGTATATCCAGTGCACATAAATTATGTATATCCAGTGCACATTTATTAAATATCTAGTGCACATATATTATATTTCCAGTGCACATATATTATATATATCCAGTGCACATATATTAAATATCCAGTGCACATATATTATATATCCAGTGCACATACATTATATATATATCAAGTGCACATATATTAAATATCCAGTGCACATATATTATATATCCAGTGCACATACATTATATATTTCCAGTGCACATATTTTATCAATATACAGTGCATATATATTAAATATCCAGTGCACACATATTATATATCCAGTGCACATACATTATATATATCCAGTACACATATATTAAATATCCTTTGCACATATATTATATATATCCAGTGCACATATATTAAATATCCAGTGCACACATATTATATATCCAGTGCACATACATTATATATATCCAGTGCACATATATTAAATATCCAGTGCACATATATTAAATATATCCAGTGCACATACATTATATATATCCAGTGCACATATATTAAATATCCAGTGCACATATATTAAATATATCCAGTGCACATATATTAAATATCCATTGCACATATATTATATATTTCCAGTGCACATATATTAAATATCCAGTGCACATATATTATATTTCCAGTGCAAATACATTACATATATCCAGTGAACATATATTAAACATCCAGTGCACATCAATTATATATCCAGTGCACATAAATTATGTATATCCAGTGCACATTTATTAAATATCTAGTGCACATATATTATATTTCCAGTGCACATATATTATATATATCCAGTGCACATATATTAAATATCCAGTGCACATATATTATATATCCAGTGCACATACATTATATATATATATATATATATCAAGTGCACATATATTAAATATCCAGTGCACATATATTATATATCCAGTGCACATACATTATATATTTCCAGTGCACATATTTTATCAATATACATTGCATATATATTAATTATCCAGTGCACACATATTATATATCCAGTGCACATACATTATATATATCCAGTGCACATATATTAAATATCCTTTGCACATATATTATATATATCCAGTGCACATATATTAAATATCCAGTGCACACATATTATATATCCAGTGCACATACATTATATATATCCAGTGCACATATATTAAATATCCAGTGCACATATATTAAATATATCCAGTGCACATATATTAAATATCCAGTGCACAAAAATTAATATCCAGTGCACATAAATTATATATCCAGTGCACATACATTATATATATCCAGTGCACATATATTAAATATCCTTTGCACATATATTATATATATCCAGTGCACATATATTAAATATCCAGTGCACACATATTATATATCCAGTGCACATACATTATATATATATCCAGTGCACATATATTAAATATCCAGTGCACATACATTATATATATATATCCAGTGCACATATATTAAATATCCAGTGCACATATATTATATATATCCAGTGCACACCTATTTAATATCCAGTGCACATATATTATATTTCCAGTGCAAATATATTATTTATATCCAGTGCACATATATTAAATATCCAGTGCACATATATTAAATATCCAGTGCACATATATTAAAAATCCAGTGCACATATATTAAATATTCAGTGCACATAAATTATATATCTAGTGCACATACATTATATATATCCAGTGCACATTTATTAAATATCCAGTGCACATATATTATATATATATCTAGTGCACATATAATATATATTCAGTGCACATATATTAAATATCCAGTGCACATATATTAAATATATCCAGTGCACATATATTAAATATCCAGTGCACATATATTATATATATCCAAAGCACATATATTATATATATCCAGTGCACATATATTAAATATCCAGTGCACATATATTAAACATCCAATGCACATATATTATATATATCCAGTGCACATAAATTAAATATTCAGTGCACATATATTAAATATATCCAGTGCACATACATTATATATATCCAGTGCACATATATTAAATATCCAGTGCACATATATTAAATATATCCAGTGCACATACATTATATATATCCAGTGCACATATATTAAATATCCAGTGCACATATATTAAATATATCCAGTGCACATATATTAAATATCCAGTGCACAAAAATTAAATATCCAGTGCACATAAATTTTATATCCAGTGCACGTACATTATATATATCCAGTGCACATATATTAAATATTCTTTGCACATATATTATATATATCCAGTGCACATATATTAAATATCCAGTGCACACATATTATATATCCAGTGCACATACATTATATATATCCAGTGCACATATATTAAATATCCAGTGCACATATATTATATATATCCAGTGCACACCTATTTAATATCCAGTGCACATATATTATATTTCCAGTGCACATATATTATTTATATCCAGTGCACATATATTAAATATCCAGTGCACATATATTAAATATCCAGTGCACATATATTAAAAATCCAGTGCACATATATTAAATATTCAGTGCACATAAATTATATATCTAGTGCACATACATTATATATATCCAGTGCACATACATTATATATATCCAGTGCACATTTATTATATATCCAGTGCACATATATTATATATATATCTAGTGCACATATAATATATATACAGTGCACATATATTAAATATCCAGTGCACATATATTATATATATCCAGTGCACATAAATTAAATATCCAGTGCACATATATTAAACATCCAGTGCACATATATTAAATATCCAGTGCACATATATTAAACATCCAGTGCACATATATTATATATATCCAGTGCACATAAATTAAATATCCAGTGCACATATATTAAACATCCAGTGCACATATATTAAATATCCAGTGCACATATATTAAACATCCAGTGCACATATATTATATATATCCAGTGCACATAAATTAAATATCCAGTGCACATATATTAAACATCCAGTGCACATATATTAAATATCCAGTGCACATATATTATATATATCCAGTGCACATATATTAAATATCCAGTGCACATATATTAAACATCTAGTGCACATATAATAAATATACAGTGCACATATATTAAATATCCAGTGCACATATATTAAATATATCCAGTGCACATATATTAAATATCCAGTGCACATATATTATATATATCCAAAGCACATATATTATATATATCCAGTGCACATATATTAAATATCCAGTGCACATATATTAAACATCCAGTGCACATATATTATATATATCCAGTGCACATAAATTAAATATCCAGTGCACATATATTTAACATCCAGTGCACATATATTAAATATCCAGTGCACATATATTATATAAATCCAGTGCACATATATTAAATATCCAGTGCACATATATTAAACATCTAGTGCACATATAATAAATATACAGTGCACATATATTAAATATCCAGTGCACATGTATTAAATATATCCAGTGCACATATATTAAATATCCAGTGCACATATATTATATATATCCAAAGCACATATATTATATATATCCAGTGCACATATATTAAATATCCAGTGCACATATATTAAACATCCAGTGCACATATATTATATATATCCAGTGCACATAAATTAAATATCCAGTGCACATATATTTAACATCCAGTGCAAATATATTAAATATCCAGTTAACATATATTATATATCCAGTGCACATACATTATATATATCCAGTGCACATTTATTAAATATCCAGTGCACTTATATTTTAAATATCTAGTGCACATATAATAAATATACAGTGCACATATATTAAATATCTATTGCACATATATTAAATATATCCAGTTCACATATATTAAATATCCAGTGCACATACATTATATATATACAAAGCAAATATATTATATATATATCCAGTGCACATATATTAAATATCCAGTGCACATATATTAAATATCCATTGCACATATATTATATATTTACAGTGCACATATATTAAATATCCAGTGCACATATATTATATTTCCAGTGCAAATACATTACATATATCCAGTGCACATATATTAAACATCCAGTGCACATCAATTATATATCCAGTGCACATAAATTATGTATATCCAGTGCACATTTATTAAATATCTAGTGCACATATATTATATTTCCAGTGCACATATATTATATATATCCAGTGCACATATATTAAATATCCAGTGCACATATATTATATATCCAGTGCACATACATTATATATATATATCAAGTGCACATATATTAAATATCCAGTGCACATATATTATATATCCAGTGCACATACATTATATATTTCCAGTGCACATATTTTATCAATATACATTGCATATATATTAATTATCCAGTGCACACATATTATATATCCAGTGCACATACATTATATATATCCAGTGCACATATATTAAATATCCTTTGCACATATATTATATATATCCAGTGCACATATATTAAATATCCAGTGCACACATATTATATATCCAGTGCACATACATTATATATATCCAGTGCACATATATTAAATATCCAGTGCACATATGTTAAATATATCCAGTGCACATATATTAAATATCCAGTGCACAAAAATTAAATATCCAGTGCACATAAATTATATATCCAGTGCACATACATTATATATATCCAGTGCACATATATTAAATATCCTTTGCACATATATTATATATATCCAGTGCACATATATTAAATATCCAGTGCACACATATTATATATCCAGTGCACATACATTATATATATATATCCAGTGCACATATATTAAATATCCAGTGCACATATATTATATATATCCAGTGCACACCTATTTAATATCCAGTGCACATATATTATATTTCCAGTGCACATATATTATTTATATCCAGTGCACATATATTAAATATCCAGTGCACATATATTAAAAATCCAGTGCACATATATTAAATATTCAGTGCACATAAATTATATATCTAGTGCACATACATTATATATATCCAGTGCACATTTATTAAATATCCAGTGCACATATATTATATATATATCTAGTGCACATATAATATATATTCAGTGCACATATATTAAATATCCAGTGCACATATATTAAATATATCCAGTGCACATATATTAAATATCCAGTGCACATATATTATATATATCCAAAGCACATATATTATATATATCCAGTGCACATATATTAAATATCCAGTGCACATATATTAAACATCCAGTGCACATATATTATATATATCCAGTGCACATAAATTAAATATCCAGTGCACATATATTAAACATCCAGTGCACATATATTAAATATCCAGTGCACATAAATTATATATCCAGTGCACATGAATTATATATACCCAGTGCACATTTATTTAATATCCAGTGCACATATATTATATATATCCAGTGCACATATATTAATTATCCAGTGCACATATATTAAACATCTAGTGCACATATAATAAATATCCAGTGCACATATATTAAACATCCAGTGCACATATATTATATATATCCAGTGCACATAAATTAAATATCCAGTGCACATATATTAAACATCCAGTGCACATATATTATATATCCAGTGCACATATATTATATATATCCAGTGCACATATATTAAATATCCAGTGCACATATATTAAATATCCAGTGCACATATATTATATATCCAGTGCACATACATTATATATATCCAGTGCACATATATTAAATATCCAGTGCACATATATTATATATCCAGTGCTCATACATTATATATATCCAGTGCACATTTATTAAATATCCAGTGCACATATATTATAAATATCCAGTGCACATATATTAAATATCCAGTGCACATATATTAAATATATCCAGTGCACATATATTAAATATCCAGTGCACATATATTATATATCCAGTGCACATACATTATATATATCCAGTGCACATATATTAAATATCCAGTGCACATATACTATATATACAGTGCACATACATTATATATATATCCAGTGCACATTTATTAAATATCCAGTGCACACATATTATATATCCAGTGCACATACATTATAAATATCCAGTGCACATATATTAAATATCCAGTGCACATATATTAAATATATCCAGTGCACATATATTAAATATCCAGTGCACAAAAATTAAATATCCAGTGCACATAAATTAAATATCCAGTGCACATACATTATATATATCCAGTGCACATATATTAAATATCCTTTGCACATATATTATATATATCCAGTGCACATATATTAAATATCCAGTGCACACATATTATATATCCAGTGCACATACATTATATATATCCCATGCACATATATTAAATATCCAGTGCACATATATTATATATATCCAGTGCACACCTATTTAATATCCAGTGCACATATATTATATATCCAGTGCACATATATTATTTATATCCAGTGCACATATATTAAATATCCAGTGCACATATATTAAATATCCAGTGCACATATATTAAAAATCCAGTGCACATATATTAAATATCCAGTGCACATATATTAAATATTCAGTGCACATAAATTATATATCTAGTGCACATACATCATATATATATCCAGTACACATTTATTAAATATCCAGTGCACATATATTATATATATCTAGTGCACATATAATATATATACAGTGCACATATATTAAATATCCAGTGCACATATATTAAATATATCCAGTTCACATATATTAAATATCCAGTGCACATATATTATATATATCCAAAGCACATATATTATATATATCCAGTGCACATAAATTAAATATCCAGTGCACATATATTAATCATCCAGTGCACATATATTATATATCCAGTGCACATATATTATTTATATCCAGTGCACATATATTAAATATCCAGTGCACATAAATTATATATCCAGTG
Source organism: Leptodactylus fuscus (assembly GCF_031893055.1). Lineage (NCBI taxonomy): Eukaryota > Metazoa > Chordata > Amphibia > Anura > Leptodactylidae > Leptodactylus > Leptodactylus fuscus. Next base: position 51,816 of record NW_027439810.1, read on the forward strand.
CACATAAATTATATATCCAGTGCACATAAATTATATATACCCAGTGCACATATATTATATATATCCAGTGCACATATATTAAATATCCACTGCACATATATTAAATATCCAGTGCACATATATTATATATCCAGTGCACATACATTATATATATCCAGTGCACATATATTAAATATCCAGTGCACATATTTTATATATCCAGTGCTCATACATTATATATATCCAGTGCACATTTATTAAATATCCAGTGCACATATATTATAAATATCCAGTGCACATATATTAAATATCCAGTGCACATATATTAAATATATCCAGTGCACATATATTAAATATCCAGTGCACATATATTATATATCCAGTGCACATACATTATATATATCCAGTGCACATATATTAAATATCCAGTGCACATATATTAAATATATCCAGTGCACATATATTAAATATCCAGTGCACATAAATTATATATCCAGTGCACATAAATTATATATCCAGTGCACATACATTATATATATCCAGTGCACATATATTAAATATCCTTTGCACATATATTATATATATCCAGTGCACATATATTAAATATCCAGTGCACACATATTATATATCCAGTGCACATACATTATATATATCCAGTGCACATATATTAAATATCCAGTGCACATATATTATATATATCCAGTGCACACCTATTTAATATCCAGTGCACATATATTATATATCCAGTGCAAATATATTAAATATCCAGTGCACATATATTATATATATATATATATATATATATATCCAGTGCACATATATTAAATATCTAGTGCACATAAATTAAATATCCAGTGCACATACATTATATATATCCAGTGCACATTTATTAAATATCTATTGCACATATATTATATTTCCAGTGCACATCTATTATATATATCCAGTGCAAATATATTAAATATCCAGTGCACATATATTATATATCCAGTGCACATACATTATATATATCCAGTGCACATTTATTAAATATCCAGTGCACTTATATTATATATATCTAGTGCACATATAATAAATATACAGTGCACATATATTAAATATCTATTGCACATATATTAAATATATCCAGTTCACATATATTAAATATCCAGTGCACATACATTATATATATCCAAAGCACATATATTATATATATATCCAGTGCACATATATTAAATATCCAGTGCACATATATTAAATATCCATTGCACATATATTATATATTTCCAGTGCACATATATTAAATATCAAGTGCACATATATTATATTTCCAGTGCAAATACATTACATATATCCATTGCACATATATTAAACATCCAGTGCACATCAATTATATATCCAGAGAACATAAATTATGTATATCCAGTGCACATTTATTAAATATCTAGTGCACATATATTATATTTCCAGTGCACATATATTATATATATCCAGTGCACATATATTAAATATCCAGTGCACATATATTATATATCCAGTGCACATACATTATATATATATCAAGTGCACATATATTAAATATCCAGTGCACATATATTATATATCCAGTGCACATACATTATATATTTCCAGTGCACATATTTTATCAATATACAGTGCATATATATTAAATATCCAGTGCACACATATTATATATCCAGTGCACATACATTATATATATCCAGTGCACATATATTAAATATCCTTTGCACATATATTATATATATCCAGTGCACATATATTAAATATCCAGTGCACACATATTATATATCCAGTGCACATACATTATATATATCCAGTGCACATATATTAAATATCCAGTGCACATATATTAAATATATCCAGTGCACATACATTATATATATCCAGTGCACATATATTAAATATCCAGTGCACATATATTAAATATATCCAGTGCACATATATTAAATATCCAGTGCACAAAAATTAAATATCCAGTGCACATAAATTTTATATCCAGTGCACGTACATTATATATATCCAGTACACAAATATTAAATATCCTTTGCACATATATTATATATATCCAGTGCACATATATTAAATATCCAGTGCACACATATTACATATCCAGTGCACATACATTATATATATATCCAGTGCACATATATTAAATATCCAGTGCACATATATTATATATATCCAGTGCACACCTATTTAATATCCAGTGCACATATATTATATTTCCAGTGCACATATATTATTTATATCCAGTGCACATATATTAAATATCCAGTGCACATATATTAAATATCCAGTGCACATATTTTAAAAATCCAGTGCACATATATTAAATATTCAGTGCACATAAATTATATATCTAGTGCACATACATTATATATATCCAGTGCACATACATTATATATATCCAGTGCACATTTTTTAAATATCCAGTGCACATATATTATATATATATATATATCTAGTGCACATATAATATATATACAGTGCACATATATTAAATATCCAGTGCACATATATTAAATATATCCACTGCACATATATTAAACATCCAGTGCACATATATTATATATATCCAGTGCACATAAATTAAATATCCAGTGCACATATATTAAACATCCAGTGCACATATATTAAATATCCAGTGCACATATATTATATATATCCAGTGCACATAAATTAAATATCCAGTGCACATATATTAAACATCCAGTGCACATATATTAAATATCCAGTGCACATATATTATATATATCCAGTGCACATATATTAAATATCCAGTGCACATATATTAAACATCTAGTGCACATATAATAAATATACAGTGCACATATAATAAATATACAGTGCACATATATTAAATATCCAGTGCACATATATTAAATATATCCAGTGCACATATATTAAATATCCAGTGCACATATATTATAAATATCCAAAGCACATATATTATATATATCCAGTGCACATATATTAAAAATCCAGTGCACATATATTAAACATCCAGTGCACATATATTATATATATCCAGTGCACATAAATTAAATATCCAGTGCACATATATTTAACATCCAGTGCACATATATTAAATATCCAGTGCACATAAATTATATATCCAGTGCAAATATATTAAATATCCAGTTAACATATATTATATATCCAGTGCACATACATTATATATATCCAGTGCACATTTATTAAATATCCAGTGCACTTATATTTTATATATCTAGTGCACATATAATAAATATACAGTGCACATATATTAAATATCTATTGCACATATATTAAATATATCCAGTTCACATATATTAAATATCCAGTGCACATACATTATATATATCCAAAGCAAATATATTATATATATATATCCAGTGCACATATATTAAATATCCAGTGCACATATATTAAATATCCATTGCACATATATTATATATTTCCAGTGCACATATATTAAATATCCAGTGCACATATATTATATTTCCAGTGCAAATACAATACATATATCCAGTGCCCATATATTAAACATCCAGTGCACATCAATTATATATCCAGTGCACATAAATTATGTATATCCAGTGCACATTTATTAAATATCTAGTGCACATATATTATATTTCCAGTGCACATATATTATATATATCCAGTGCACATATATTAAATATCCAGTGCACATATATTATATATCCAGTGCACATACATTATATATATATATCAAGTGCACATATATTAAATATCCAGTGCACATATATTATATATCCAGTGCACATACATTATATATTTCCAGTGCACATATTTTATCAATATACATTGCATATATATTAGTTATCCAGTGCACACATATTATATATCCAGTGCACATACATTATATATATCCAGTGCACATATATTAAATATCCTTTGCACATATATTATATATATCCAGTGCACATATATTAAATATCCAGTGCACACATATTATATATCCAGTGCACATACATTATATATATCCAGTGCACATATATTAAATATCCAGTGCACATATGTTAAATATATCCAGTGCACATATATTAAATATCCAGTGCACAAAAATTAAATATCCAGTGCACATAAATTATATATCCAGTGCACATACATTATATATATCCAGTGCACATATATTAAATATCCTTTGCACATATATTATATATATCCAGTGCACATATATTAAATATCCAGTGCACACATATTATATATCCAGTGCACATACATTATATATATATATCCAGTGCACATATATTAAATATCCAGTGCACATATATTATATATATCCATTGCACACCTATTTAATATCCAGTGCACATATATTATATTTCCAGTGCACATATATTATTTATATCCAGTGCACATATATTAAATATCCAGTGCACATATATTAAATATCCAGTGCACATATATTAAAAATCCAGTGCACATATATTAAATATTCAGTGCACATAAATTATATATCTAGTGCACATACATTATATATATCCAGTGCACATTTATTAAATATCCAGTGCACATATATTATATATATATCTAGTGCACATATAATATATATTCAGTGCACATATATTAAATGTCCAGTGCACATATATTAAATATATCCAGTGCACATATATTAAATATCCAGTGCACATATATTATAAATATCCAAAGCACATATATTATATATATCCAGTGCACATATATTAAATATCCAGTGCACATATATTAAACATCCAGTGCACATATATTATATATATCCAGTGCACATAAATTAAATATCCAGTGCACATATATTAAACATCCAGTGCACATATATTAAATATCCAGTGCACATAAATTATATATCCAGTGCACATGAATTATATATACCCAGTGCACATTTATTTAATATCCAGTGCACATATATTATATATATCCAGTGCACATATATTAAATATCCAGTGCACATATATTAAACATCTAGTGCACATATAATAAATATACAGTGCACATATATTAAATATCCAATGCACATATATTAAATATATCCAGTGCACATATATTAAATATCCAGTGCACATATATTATATATATCCAAAGCACATACATTATATATATCCAGTGCACATATATTAAATATCCAGTGCACATATATTATATATCCAGTGCACATACATTATATATTTCCAGTGCACATATTTTATCAATATACAGTGCATATATATCAAATAACCAGTGCACACATATTATATATCCAGTGCACATACATTATATATATCCAGTGCACATATATTAAATATCGTTTGCACATATATTATATATATCCAGTGCACATACATTGTATATATCCAGTGCACATATATTAAATATCCAGTGCACATATATTAAATATATCCAGTGCACATATATTAAATATCCAGTGCACAAAAATTAAATATCCAGTGCACATAAATTATATATCCAGTGCACATACATTATATATATCCAGTGCACACCTATTTAATATTCAGTGCAAATATATTATATTTCCAGTGCACATATATTATTTATATCCAGTGCACATATATTAAATATCCAGTGCACATATATTAAATATCCAGTGCACATAAATTATATATCTAGTGCACATACATTATATATATCCAGTGCACATTTATTAAATATCCAGTGCACATATATTATATATATCTAGTGCAAATATAATATATATAGTGCACATATATTAAATATCCAGTGCTCATATATTAAATATATCCAGTGCACATATATTAAACATCCAGTGCACATATATTATATATATCCAGTGCACATAAATTAAATATCCAGTGCACATATATTAAACATCCAGTACACATATATTAAATATCCAGTGCACATAAATTATATATCCAGTGCACATAAATTATATAAACCCAGTGCACATTTATTTAATATCCAGTGCACATATATTATATATATCCAGTGCACATATATTAAATATCCAGTGCACATATATTAAACATCCAGTGCACATATATTATATATATCCAGTGCACATAAATTAAATATCCAGTGCACATATATTAAACATCCAGTGCACATATATTATATATCCAGTGCACATATATTATATATATCCAGTGCACATATATTAAATATCCAGTGCACATATATTAAATATCCAGTGCACATATATTATATATCCAGTGCACATACATTATATATATCCAGTGCACATATATTAAATATCCAGTGCACATATATTATATATCCAGTGCTCATACATTATATATATCCAGTGCACATTTATTAAATATCCAGTGCACATATATTATAAATATCCAGTGCACATATATTAAATATCCAGTGCACATATATTAAATATATCCAGTGCACATATATTAAATATCCAGTGCACATATATTATATATCCAGTGCACATACATTATATATATCCAGTGCACATATATTAAATATCCAGTGCACATATACTATATATACAGTGCACATACATTATATATATATCCAGTGCACATTTATTAAATATCCAGTGCACACATATTATATATCCAGTGCACAAAAATTAAATATCCAGTGCACATAAATTATATATCCAGTGCACATACATTATATATATCCAGTGCACATATATTAAATATCCTTTGCACATATATTATATATATCCAGTGCACATATATTAAATATCCATTGCACACATATTATATATCCAGTGCACATACATTATATATATCCAGTGCACATATATTAAATATCCAGTGCACATATATTATATATATCCAGTGCACACCTATTTAATATCCAGTGCACATATATTATATATCCAGTGCACATATATTATTTATATACAGTGCACATATATTAAATATCCAGTGCACATATATTAAATATCCAGTGCACATATATTAAAAATCCAGTGCACATATATTAAATATCCAGTGCACATATATTAAATATTCAGTGCACATAAATTATATATCTAGTGCACATACATTATATATATCCAGTGCACATTTATTAAATATCCAGTGCACATATATTATATATATCTAGTGCACATATAATATATATACAGTGCACATTTATTAAATATCCAGTGCACATATATTAAATATATCCAGTTCACATATATTAAATATCCAGTGCACATATATTATATATATCCAAAGCACATATATTATATATATCCAGTGCACATATAGTAAATATCCAGTGCACATATATTAAACATCCAGTGCACATATATTATATATATCCAGTGCACATAAATTAAATAACCAGTGCACATATATTAAACATCCAGTGCACATATATTAAATTTCCAGTGCACATAAATTATATATCCAGTGCACATAAATTATATATACCCAGTGCACATTTATTTAATATCCAGTGCAAATATATTATATATATCCAGTGCACATATATTAAATATCCAGTGCACATATATTAAACATCTAGTGCACATATATTATATATATCCAGTGCGCATAAATTAAATATCCAGTGCACATATATTAAACATCCAGTGCACATATATTATATATCCAGTGCACATATATTATTTATATCCAGTGCACATATATTAAATATCCAGTGCACATAAATTATATATCCAGTGCACATAAATTATATATCCAGTGCACATAAATTATATATACCCAGTGCACATTTATTTAATATCCAGTGCACATATATTATATTTCCAGTGCACATATATTATATATATCCAGTGCAAATATATTAAATATTCAGTGCACATATATTAAATATCCAGTGCACATATATTATATATATCTAGTGCACATATAATAAATATCCAGTGCACATATATTAAACATCTAGTGCACATAAATTATATATCCAGTGCACATACATTGTATATATATATATTTCCAGTGCACACCTATTTAATATCCAGTGCACATACATTATATTTCCAGTGCACATATATTATTTATATCCAGTGCACATATATTAAATATCCAGTGCACATATATTAAATATCCAGTGCACATATATTAAATATCCAGTGCACATATATTAAATATCCAGTGCACATAATTTATATATCCAGTGCACATACATTATATATTTCCAATGCACATTTATTAAATATCCAGTGCACATATATTATATATATCTAATGCACATATAATAAATATACAGTGCACATATATTAAATATCCAGTGCACATATATTAAATATATCCAGTGCACATATATTAAATATCCAGTGCACATATATTATATATATCCAAAGCACATACATTATATATATCCAGTGCACATATATTAAATATCCAGTGCACATATATTATATATCCAGTGCACATACATTATATATTTCCAGTGCACATATTTTATCAATATACAGTGCATATATATCAAATAACCAGTGCACACATATTATATATCCAGTGCACATACATTATATATATCAAGTGCACATATATCAAATATCGTTTGCACATATATTATATATATCCAGTGCACATACATTATATATATCCAGTGCACATATATTAAATATCCAGTGCACATATATTAAATATATCCAGTGCACATATATTAAATATCCAGTGCACAAAAATTAAATATCCAGTGCACATAAATTATATATCCAGTGCACATACATTATATATATCCAGTGCACACCTATTTAATATTCAGTGCACATATATTATATTTCCATTGCACATATATTATTTATATCCAGTGCACATATATTAAATATCCAGTGCACATATATTAAATATCCAGTGCACATAAATTATATATCTAGTGCACATACATTATATATATCCAGTGCACATTTATTAAATATCCAGTGCACATATATTATATATATCTAGTGCAAATATAATACATATTGTGCACATATATTAAATATCCAGTGCTCATATATTAAATATATCCAGTGCACATATATTAAATATCCAGTGCACATATATTATATATATCCAAAGCACATATATTATATATATCCAGTGCACATATATTAAATATCCAGTGCACATATATTAAACATCCAGTGCACATATATTATATATATCCAGTGCACATAAATTAAATATCCAGTGCACATATATTAAACATCCAGTGCACATATATTAAATATCCAGTGCACATAAATTATATATCCAGTGCACATAAATTATATAAACCCAGTGCACATTTATTTAATATCCAGTGCACATATATTATATATATCCAGTGCACATATATTAAATATCCAGTGCACATATATTAAACATCCAGTGCACATATATTATATATATCCAGTGCACATAAATTAAATATCCAGTGCACATATATTAAACATCCAGTGCACATATATTTTATATCCAGTGCACATATATTATATATATCCAGTGCACATATATTAAATATCCACTGCACATAAATTAAATATCCAGTGCACATAAATTATATATCCAGTGCACATAAATTATATATACCCAGTGCACATTTATTTAATATCCAGTGCACATATATTATATTTCCAGTGCACATATATTATATATATCCAGTGCAAATATATTAAATATTCAGTGCACATATATTAAATATCCAGTGCACATATAATAAATATCCAGTGCATATATATTATATATCCAGTGCACAGACATTATATATATCCAGTGCACATATATTAAATATCCAGTGCACATATATTATATATATCTAGTGCACATATAATAAATATCCAGTGCACATATATTAAATATCCAGTGCACATAAATTAAATTTCCAGTGCACATAAATTATATATCCAGTGCATATACATGATATATATCCAGTTCAAATATATTAAATATCCAGTGCACATATATTAAATATATCCAGTGCATATATATTAAATATCCAGTGCACAAAAATTAAATATCCAGTGCACATAAATTATATATCCAGTGCACATACATTATATATATCCAGTGCACATATATTAAATATCCAGTGCACAAAAATTAAATATCCAGTGCACATAAATTATATATCCAGTGCACATACATTATATATATATCCAGTGCACACCTATTTAATATCCAGTGCACATATATTATATTTCCAGTGCACATATATTATTTATATCCAGTGCACATATATTAAATATCCAGTGCACATATATTAAATATCCAGTGCACATATATTAAATATCCAGTGCACATAAATTATATATCTAGTGCACATACATTATATATATCCAGTGCACATTTATTAAATATCCAGTGCACATATATTATATATATCTAGTGCACATATAATATATATAGTGCACATATATTAAATATCCAGTGCTCATATATTAAATATATCCAGTGCACATAAATTAAATATCCAGTGCACATATATTAAACATCCAGTGCACATATATTAAATATCCAGTGCACATAAATTATATATCCAGTCCACATAAATTATATAAACCCAGTGCACATTTATTTTATATCCAGTGCACATATATTATATATATCCATTGCACATATATTAAATATCCAGTGCACATATATTAAACATCCAGTGCACATATATTATATATATCCAGTGCACATAAATTAAATATCCAGTGCACATATATTAAACATCCAGTGCACATATATTATATATCCAGTGCACATATATTATATATATATCCAGTGCACATATATTAAATATCCAGTGCACATAAATTAAATATCCAGTGCACATAAATTATATATCCAGTGCACATAAATTATATATACCCAGTGCACATTTATTTAATATCCAGTGCACATATATTATATTTCCAGTGCACATATATTATATATATCCAGTGCAAATATATTAAATATTCAGTGCACATATATTAAATATCCAGTGCACATATAATAAATTTCCAGTGCACATATATTATATATCCAGTGCACAGACATTATATATATCCAGTGCACATATATTAAATATCCAGTGCACATATATTATATATATCTAGTGCACATATAATAAATATCCAGTGCACATATATTAAATATCCAGTGCACATAAATTAAATTTCCAGTGCACATAAATTATATATCCAGTGCATATACATTATATATATCCAGTGCAAATATATTAAATATCCAGTGCACATATATTAAACATCCAGTGCACATAAATTATATATCCAGTGCACATACATTATATATATATATCCAGTGCACACCTATTTAATATCCAGTGCATATATATTATATATATCCAGTGCAAATATATTAAATATCCAGTGCACATAAATTAAATATCCAGTGCACATAAATTATATATCCAGTGCACATACATTATATATATCCAGTGCACATTTATTAAATATCCAGTGCACATATATTAAAAAATCCAGTGCACATAAATTATATATCCAGTGCACATTCATTATATATATCCAGTGCACATTTATTTAATATCCAGTGCACATATATTGTATTTCCAGTGAACATTTATTATATAAATCCAGTGCAAATATATTAAATATCCTGTGCACATATATTAAATATCCAGTGCACATAAATTAAATATCCAGTGCACATAAATTATATATCCAGTGCACATACATTATATATATCCAGTGCACATTTATTTAATATCCAGTGCACATATATTATATTTCCAGTGCACATTTATTATATATATCCAGTGCAAATATATTAAATATCCAGTGCACATATATTATATTTCCAGTGCACATATTATATCTATATAAAGTGCACATATATTAAATATCCAGTGCACATATATTAAATATCCAAAGCACATATATTATATATATATCCAGTGCACATATATTAAATATCCAGTGCACATATATTATATTTCCAGTGCAAATACATTACAAATATCCAGTGCACATATATTAAACATCCAGTGCACATCAATTATATATATTCAGTGCACATAAATTAAATATCCAGTTCGCATATATTATATATCCAGTGCACATATATTATATATCCAGTACACATATATTATATATATCCAGTGCACATATATTAAATATCCAGTGCACATATATTAAACATCCAGTGCACATATATTATATATCCAGTGCACATATATTATATATATCCAGTGCACATATATTAAATATCCAGTGCAAATATATTAAATATCCAGTGCACATATAATATAGATATATATATATATATATATATTTATATATCCAGTGCACATATATTAAATATCTAGTGCACATAAATTAAATATCCAGTGCACATAAATTATATATCCAGTGCACATACATTATATATATCCAGTGCACATTTATTAAATATCTATTGCACATATATTATATTTCCAGTGCACATCTATTATATATATCCAGTGCAAATATATTAAATATCCAGTGCACATATATTATATATCCAGTGCACATACATTATATATATCCAGTGCACATTTATTAAATATCCAGTGCACTTATATTATATATATCTAGTGCACATATAATAAATATACAGTGCACATATATTAAATATCTATTGCACATATATTAAATATATCCAGTTCACATATATTAAATATCCAGTGCACATACATTATATATATCCAAAGCACATATATTATATATATCCAGTGCACATATATTAAATATCCAGTGCACATATATTAAATATCCATTGCACATATATTATATATTTCCAGTGCACATATATTAAATATCAAGTGCACATATATTATATTTCCAGTGCAAATACATTACATATAGCCTTTGCACATATATTAAACATCCAGTGCACATCAATTATATATCCAGTGCACATAAATTATGTATATCCAGTGCACATTTATTAAATATCTAGTGCACATATATTATATTTCCAGTGCACATATATTATATATATCCAGTGCACATATATTAAATATCCAGTGCACATATATTATATATCCAGTGCACATACATTATATATATATATCAAGTGCACATATATTAAATATCCAGTGCACATATATTATATATCCAGTGCACATACATTATATATTTCCAGTGCACATATTTTATCAATATACAGTGCATATATATTAAATATCCAGTGCACACATATTATAATCCAGTGCACATACATTATATATATCCAGTGCACATATATTAAATATCCTTTGCACATATATTATATATATCCAGTGCACATATATTAAATATCCAGTGCACACATATTATATATCCAGTGCACATACATTATATATATCCAGTGCACATATATTAAATATCCAGTGCACATATATTAAATATCCAGTGCACAAAATTTAAATATCCAGTGCACATAAATTTTATATCCAGTGCACGTACATTATATATATCCAGTGCACATATATTAAATATCCTTTGCACATATATTATATATATCCAGTGCACATATATTAAATATCCAGTGCACACATATTATATATCCAGTGCACATACATTATATATATATCCAGTGCACATATATTATATATATCCAGTGCACACCTATTTAATATCCAGTGCACATATATTATATTTCCAGTGCACATATATTATTTATATCCAGTGCACATATATTAAATATCCAGTGCACATATATTAAATATCCAGTGCACATATATTAAAAATCCAGTGCACATATATTAAATATTCAGTGCACATAAATTATATATCTAGTGCACATACATTATATATATCCAGTTCACATACATTATATATATCCAGTGCACATTTATTAAATATCCAGTGCACATATATTATATATATATATATCTAGTGCACATATAATATATATACAGTGCACATATATTAAATATCCAGTGCACATATATTAAATATATCCAGTGCACATATATTAAACATCCAGTGCACATATATTATATATATCCAGTGCACATAAATTAAATATCCAGTGCACATATATTAAACATCCAGTGCACATATATTAAATATCCAGTGCACATATATTAAACATCCAGTGCACATATATTATATATATCCAGTGCACATAAATTAAATATCCAGTGCACATATATTAAACATCCAGTGCACATATATTAAATATCCAGTGCACATATATTATATATATCCAGTGCACATATATTAAATATCCAGTGCACATATATTAAACATCTAGTGCACATATAATAAATATACAGTGCACATATATTAAATATCCAGTGCACATATATTAAATATATCCAGTGCACATATATTAAATATCCAGTGCACATATATTATATATATCCAAAGCACATATATTATATATATCCAGTGCACATATATTAAATATCCAGTGCACATATATTAAACATCCAGTGCACATATATTATATATATCCAGTGCACATAAATTAAATATCCAGTGCACATATATTTAACATCCAGTGCACATATATTAAATATCCAGTGCACATAAATTATATATCCAGTGCAAATATATTAAATATCCAGTTAACATATATTATATATCCAGTGCACATACATTATATATATCCAGTGCACATTTATTAAATATCCAGTGCACTTATATTTTATATATCTAGTGCACATATAATAAATATACAGTGCATATATATTAAATATCTATTGCACATATATTAAATATATCCAGTTCACATATATTAAATATCCAGTGCACATACATTATATATATCCAAAGCAAATATATTATATATATATCCAGTGCACATATATTAAATATCCAGTGCACATATATTAAATATCCATTGCACATATATTATATATTTCCAGTGCATATATATTAAATATCCAGTGCACATATATTATATTTCCAGTGCAAATACATTACATATATCCAGTGCACATATATTAAACATCCAGTGCACATCAATTATATATCCAGTGCACATAAATTATGTATATCCAGTGCACATTTATTAAATATCTAGTGCACATATATTATATTTCCAGTGCACATATATTATATATATCCAGTGCACATATATTAAATATATCCAGTGCACATATATTAAATATACAGTGCACATATATTATATATATCCAAAGCACATACATTATATATATCCAGTGCACATAGATTAAATAACCAGTGCACATATATTAAATATATCCAGTGCACATATATTAAATATCCAGTGCACATATATTATATATATCCAAAGCACATACATTATATATATCCAGTGCACATAGATTAAATAACCAGTGCACACATATTATATATCCAGTGCACATACATTATATATATCCAGTGCACATATATTAAATATCGTTTGCACATATATTTTATATATCCAGTGCACATATATTAAATATCCAGTGCACACATATTATATATCCAGTGCACATACATTATATATATCCAGTGCACATATATTAAATATCCAGTGCACATATATTAAATATCCAGTGCACACATATTATATATCCAGTGCACATACATTATATATATCCAGTGCACATATATTAAATATCCAGTGCACATATATTAAATATATCCAGTGCACATATATTAAATATCCAGTGCACAAAAATTAAATATCCAGTGCACATAAATTATATATCCAGTGCACATACATTATATATATATCCAGTGCACACCTATTTAATATCCAGTGCACATATATTATATTTCCAGTGCACATATATTATTTATATCCAGTGCACATATATTAAATATCCAGTGCACATATATTAAATATCCAGTGCACATAAATTATATATCTAGTGCACATACATTATATATATCCAGTGCACATTTATTAAATATCCAGTGCACATATATTATATATATCTAGTGCACATATAATATATATAGTGCACATATATTAAATATCCAGTGCTCATATATTAAATATATCCAGTGCACATATATTAAATATCCAGTGCACATATATTATATATATCCAAAGCACATATATTATATATATCCAGTGCACATATATTAAATATCCAGTGCACATATATTAAACATCCAGTGCACATATATTATATATATCCAGTGCACATATATTAAATATCCAGTGCACATATATTAAATATTCATTGCACATATATTATATATATCCAGTGCACATAAATTAAATATCCAGTGCACATAAATTATATATCTAGTGCACATATACTAAATATCCAGTGCACATATATTAAATATCCAGTGCACATATATTAAAAATCCAGTGCACATATATTAAATATTCAGTGCACATAAATTATATATCTAGTGCACATACATTATATATATCCAGTGCACATTTATTAAATATCCAGTGCACATATATTATATATATATCTAGTGCACATATAATATATATTCAGTGCACATATATTAAATATCCAGTGCACATATATTAAATATATCCAGTGCACATATATTAAATATCCAGTGCACATATATTATATATATCCAAAGTACATATATTATATATATCCAGTGCACATATATTAAATATCCAGTGCACATATATTAAACATCCAGTGCACATATATTATATATATCCAGTGCACATAAATTAAATATCCAGTGCACATATATTAAACATCCAGTGCACATATATTAAATATCCAGTGCACATAAATTATATATCCAGTGCACATAAATTATATATACCCAGTGCACATTTATTTAATATCCAGTGCACATATATTATATATATCCAGTGCACATATATTAAATATCCAGTGCACATATATTAAACATCTAGTGCACATATAATAAATATACAGTGCACATATATTAAATATCCAGTGCACATATATTAAATATATCCAGTGCACATATATTAAATATCCAGTGCACATATATTATATATATATCCAAAGCACATATATTATATATATCCAGTGCACATATATTAAATATGCAGTGCACATATATTAAACATCCAGTGCACATATATTATATATATCCAGTGCACATAAATTAAATATCCAGTGCACATATATTAAACATCCAGTGCACATATATTAAATATCCAGTGTACATAAATTATATATCCAGTGCAAATATATTAAATATCCAGTGCACATATATTATATATCCAGTGCACATACATTATATATATCCAGTGCACATTTATTAAATATCCAGTGCACTTATATTATATATATCTAGTGCACATATAATAAATATACAGTGCACATATATTAAATATCTATTGCACATATATTAAATATATCCAGTTCACATATATTAAATATCCAGTGCACATATATTATATATATCCAAAGCACATATATTATATATATATCCAGTGCACATATATTAAATATCCAGTGCACATATATTAAATATCCAAAGCACATATATTATATATATATCCAGTGCACATATATTAAATATCCAGTGCACATATATTATATTTCCAGTGCAAATACATTACAAATATCCAGTGCACATATATTAAACATCCAGTGCACATCAATTATATATCCAGTGCACATAAATTATGTATATCCAGTGCACATTTATTAAATATCTAGTGCACATATATTATATTTCCAGTGCACATATATTATATATATCCAGTGCACATATATTAAATATCCAGTGCACATATATTATATATCCAGTGCACATACATTATATATATATATATCAAGTGCACATATATTAAATATCCAGTGCACATATATTATATATCCAGTGCACATACATTATATATTTCCAGTGCACATATTTTATCAATATACAGTGCATATATATTAAATATCCAGTGCACACATATTATATATCCAGTGCACATACATTATATATATCCAGTGCACATATATTAAATATCCTTTGCACATATATTATATATATCCAGTGCACATATATTAAATATCCAGTGCACACATATTATATATCCAGTGCACATACATTATATATATCCAGTGCACATATATTAACCGGTTAAGGACCAGGCCCAAAAGTATGTTAAAGACCAGGCCTCTTTTTTCAAAACTGACATGTGTCACTTTAAATGGCAATAACTTTAACCTTTTTTTAACTTTTAACTTTCAATAACTTTGAGACGCTTTAACTTACACAAATGAATTTGAGATGGTTTTCTCGTAACACATTATACTTCATGTTAGTGGTAAACACTAATCAATATTTTTGCATTTATTTATAAAAAAACTAGGAAATTTGATGGAAATTTGAAAAAAATTGCAATTTTCAAAATGTGAAATTCTCTGCTTTTCAGGCGGATAGTCATACCATCCAAATACATGAATAAATATTATCTCCCATATCTCTGCTTTATATTGGCATCATCTTTTGATTGTATTTTAATTTATTTTGGACGTCACAAGGCTTACAAGTGTAACAGCAATTTTCCAGATTTACAAGAAAATTCTCCAAACCAATTTTTTAGGGACCACTTCAGTTCTGAAAGTAATTATAAAGGCCTGTATAATAGAAACCCCCATAAATTACCCCATTTTCAAAACTGCACCCCTCAAATTATTCAAAACAGCATTTGGGATGTTTGTTAACCCTTTAAGCATTTCATAAGAATAAAAATAATATGGCAGTGAAATTTAGACATTTCATTTTTTTTCACTAATACATTCATTTAGACCCAAAATTAACACATTCACAAAGGGTTGAAGGAGAAAATGCATCTGACAGTTTATTGTGCAATTTCTCCCGTGCACAGAAATACCCCACATGTGGGTGTAAACTGATTTTTGGGCACACGGCAGTGCATGGAAGGGAAGGAGCGACACTGGGTGTTTGAACAGCAGATTTTGCTGGAATAATTTTCAGCGCCATGCCTTATTTGCAGAGACCCTAGAGTACCAAAACAATGGAAACCCCCCAAAAGTGACCCCATTTTAGAATCCACACCCCTCACAGAATTCATCAAGGGGTATAGTCAGCATTTAGACCCTACAGTTGTTTCACAGATTTTACTAACATTGGGATGTGTAAATGAAAAATTACTAAAATGTCACTTTATCTCCAAAGTTTTCATTTTCACGAAGGGTTAAAGGAGTAAAAGCCCCCCACAGTTTGTTAAACAATTTCTCCTGAACACGGCAATACCCCATATGTGGCTATAATCTGCTGTATGGGAACATGGCGGGGCTCAGAATGGAAGGAGCGCTATTTGGCTTTTGGGTGGCAGATTTTGCTGGAATAATTTTAGGTGCCATGTCGCATTAGCAGAGCCCCTAGAGTACCAATACAGTGGAAACCCCCTAAAAGTGACCCCATTTGGGAAACTATACCCCCCACAGAACATATTAAAGGGTAGAGTGAGCATTTTGACCCTACAGCTGTTTCACAGATTTTATTAACATTGGGCCATGAAAATGAAAAATTACTTTTTTTTCAACAAACTGTCAATTTAGCCCCAAATTTTTAATTTTCACAAGAGGATAAAGGAGAAAAGGCTCCATAAAGTTCGTTACACAAATTCTGCTGAACACAGAAATGCCCCATATGTGGTCATAATCTGCTGTATGGGAACATGGCGGGGCTCAGAATGGAAAGAGGGCTATTTGGCTTTTGGAGGGCAGATTTTGCTGGAATATTTTTCAGGTCCCATGTCGCATTTGCAGAGCCCCTAAAGTACCAATACAGTGGAAACCCCCTATAAGTGACCCCATTTTGGAAACTACACCCCTCATAGAATTTGTCTAGGGGTAGAGTGAGTATTTTGGCCTCACAGGTGTTTCACAGATTTTATTAACATTGGGACGTGAAAATGAAAAATTACTTTTTTTCCCAATAAATTGTCCATTTAGCGCCATAGTTTTAATTTTGCAAATAGTTTAAGAATTAAAAGCCCCCCACAGTTTGTTACACAATTTCTTCTGAACACGGCAATACCCCATATGTGGCCAAAATCTGCTGTATGGGTACATGCTGGGGCTCAGAATGGAAAGAGCGCTATTTGGATTTTGGAGGGCAGATGTTGCTGGAATAGTTTTCAGGTGCCATGTCGCATTTGCAGAGCCCCTAAAGTATCAATACAATGGAAACCCCTCAAAAGTGACCCCATTTTAGAAACTACACCTGTCAAGGAATGTATCAAGGGGTATTATCATTTTGAGCCTAAAATGCTTCCCAAAAATTAATGTACAAAATGAAAATTGAAATTTTTAAAAATATGCCATTTCGGTGCCCAATACGTTGCACCCACTTTGTGTTGTCAGAGACCTGCACTCCTAAAACTATTAAGTGGGCCATCCCGGGGGTCAAAAAATTATATATGTGGGTGTAAACTGCTGCTTGGGCACACAGCAGGGCTCAGAAGGGAAGGACCACTGTGCGTTTTAGCTTTTGGGATACAGATTTAGAGGGACCCTCTGGGCGCCATGATGTTTTTGCAGAGCCCTGGAGGTTCCAGTAAACTGGAATTCACCAAGAAGTGACCCCATTTTGTAGGGGCAATTTTAGGGTCTCTGCAAATGTGACGTGGTGTCCAAAAACGAAGAATCTAAATCTGCACTCCAAAAGCACATATTGCTCCTTCACATCTGCACCCTGCTGGGTACCCAAATAGCAGTGTATGCCCACATGTATGACACTGGTGTACCCCGGATAACGTACTTAATGCCATATGTGGGTAGAATCGGCTGTTTGGGCACAACCGGGGACAGAAGGGAAAGAGCGCTATTTTGGTTTTTGGAGCACAGTTTGGTTTTTTTTGCCACTTTTGCAAAGCCCCTGAATTGCCAATAAAGTGGAATCCGCAGACATGTCACCCTATTTTGGACACTACCCCACTGATGGGATTTATCAAGTGGTGTAGCGAGAATTTTTAACCCTTGAGTGTTGCATTTATTTAGTTTCCAGAAATGAAATCGCAACTGATAGAGAAGTTAAAAATGAAAATTTTACAGATTTGCCATTTCAGTGTGCAACATGTTGTGCCCGACTTATGTCAGCAGAGACATTCCAAAAACTGTTAAACGGGTATCCCAGGCACAACAGCTTTTAGAGCGTTCATCTCTGATACAAGTCGGGCACAACATATTACGCACTGAAAGGACGTATTCCTGGAAAAATGGTCATTTTCACCTCTCACAATCCACTACAGTATATATATATATCTAGTACACATATAATAAATATCCAGTGCACATATATTAAACATCTAGTGCACATAAATTATATATCCAGTGCACATACATTATATATATATATATATATATATATCCAGTGCACACCTATTTAATATCCAGTGCACATACATTATATTTCCAGTGCACATATATTATTTATATCCAGTGCACATATATTAAATATCCAGTGCACATATATTAAATATCCAGTGCACATATATTAAATATCCAGTGCACATAAATTATATATCCAGTGCACATACATTATATATATCCAATGCACATTTATTAAATATCCAGTGCACATATATTATATATATCTAGTGCACATATAATAAATATACAGTGCACATATATTAAATATCCAGTGCACATATATTAAATATATCCAGTGCACATATATTAAATATTCAGTGCACATATATTATATATACCCAAAGCACATATATTATATATATCCAGTGCACATATATTAAATATCCAGTGCACATATATTAAACATCCAGTGCACATATATTATATATATCCAGTGCACATAAATTAAATATCCAGTGCACATATATTAAACATCCAGTGCACATATATTAAATATCCAGTGCACATAAATTATATATCCAGTGCACATAAATTATATATACCCAGTGCACATTTATTTAATATCCAGTGCACATATATTATATATATCCAGTGCACATATATTAAATATCCAGTGCACATATATTAAACATCTAGTGCACATATATTATATATATCCAGTGCACATAAATTAAATATCCAGTGCACATATATTAAACATCCAGTGCACATATATTATATATCCAGTGCACATATATTATTTATATCCAGTGCACATATATTAAATATCCAGTGCACATAAATTAAATATCCAGTGCACATAAATTATATATCCAGTGCACATAAATTATATATACCCAGTGCACATTTATTTAATATCCAGTGCACATATATTATATTTCCAGTGCACATATATTATATATATCCAGTGCAAATATATTAAATATTCAGTGCACATATATTAAATATCCAGTGCACATATATTATATATATCTAGTACACATATAATAAATATCCAGTGCACATATATTAAACATCTAGTGCACATAAATTATATATCCAGTGCACATACATTATATATATATATATATATCCAGTGCACACCTATTTAATATCCAGTGCACATACATTATATTTCCAGTGCACATATATTATTTATATCCAGTGCACATATATTAAATATCCAGTGCACATATATTAAATATCCAGTGCACATATATTAAATATCCAGTGCACATAAATTATATATCCAGTGCACATACATTATATATATCCAATGCACATTTATTAAATATCCAGTGCACATATATTATATATATCTAGTGCACATATAATAAATATACAGTGCACATATATTAAATATCCAGTGCACATATATTAAATATATCCAGTGCACATATATTAAATATATCCAGTGCACATATATTAAATATCCAGTGCACATATATTATATATATCCAAAGCACATACATTATATATATCCAGTGCACATAGATTAAATATCCAGTGCACATATATTATATATCCAGTGCACATACATTATATATTTCCAGTGCACATATTTTATCAATATACAGTGCATATATATCAAATAACCAGTGCACACATATTATATATCCAGTGCACATACATTATATATATCCAGAGCACATATATTAAATATCGTTTGCACATATATTATATATATCCAGTGCACATATATTAAATATCCAGTGCACACATATTATATATCCAGTGCACATACATTATATATATCCAGTGCACATATATTAAATATCCAGTGCACATATATTAAATATATCCAGTGCACATATATTAAATATCCAGTGCACAAAAATTAAATATCCAGTGCACATAAATTATATATCCAGTGCACATACATTATATATATATCCAGTGCACACCTATTTAATATCCAGTGCACATATATTATATTTCCAGTGCACATATATTATTTATATCCAGTGCACATATATTAAATATCCAGTGCACATATATTAAATATCCAGTGCACATAAATTATATATCTAGTGCACATACATTATATATATTTAGTGCACATTTATTAAATATCCAGTGCACATATATTATATATATCTAGTGCACATATAATATATATAGTGCACATATATTAAATATCCAGTGCTCATATATTAAATATATACAGTGCACATATATTAAATATCCAGTGCACATATATTATATATATCCAAAGCACATATATTATATATATCCAGTGCACATATATTAAATATCCAGTGCACATATATTAAACATCCAGTGCACATATATTATATATATCCAGTGCACATAAATTAAATATCCAGTGCACATATATTAAACATCCAGTGCACATATATTAAATATCCAGTGCACATAAATTATATATCCAGTGCACATAAATTATATAAACCCAGTGCACATTTATTTAATATGCAGTCAACATATATTATATATATCCAGTGCACATATATTAAATATCCAGTGCACATATATTAAACATCCAGTGCACATATATTATATATATCCAGTGCACATAAATTAAATATCTAGTGCACATATATTAAACATCCAGTGCACATATATTATATATCCAGTGCACATATATTATATATATCCAGTGCACATATATTATATATATCTAGTGCACATATAATAAATATCCAGTGCACATATATTAAATATCCAGTGCACATAAATTAAATTTCCAGTGCACATAAATTATATATCCAGTGCATATACATTATATATATCCAGTTCAAATATATTAAATATCCAGTGCACATATATTAAATATATCCAGTGCACATATATTAAATATCCAGTGCACAAAAATTAAATATCCAGTGCACATAAATTATATATCCAGTGCACATACATTATATATATCCAGTGCACATATATTAAATATCCAGTGCACATATATTAAATATATCCAGTGCACATATATTAAATATCCAGTGCACAAAAATTAAATATCCAGTGCACATAAATTATATATCCAGTGCACATACATTATATATATATATATCCAGTGAACACCTATTTAATATCCAGTGCACATATATTAAACATCCAGTGCACATATATTATATATCCAGTGCACATATATTATATATATCCAGTGCACATATATTAAATATCCAGTGCACATATATTAAACATCCAGTGCACATATATTATATATATCCAGTGCACATAAATTAAATATCCAGTGCACATATATTAAACATCCAGTGCACATATATTAAATATCCAGTGCACATAAATTATATATCCAGTGCACATAAATTATATAAACCCAGTGCACATTTATTTAATATCCAGTGCACATATATTATATATATCCAGTGCACATATATTAAATATCCAGTGCACATATATTAAACATCCAGTGCACATATATTATATATATCCAGTGCACATAAATTAAATATCCAGTGCACATATATTAAACATCCAGTGCACATATATTATATATCCAGTGCACATATATTATATATATCCAGTGCACATATATTAAATATCCAGTGCACATAAATTAAATATCCGGTGCACATAAATTATATATCCAGTGCACATAAATTATATATACCCATTGCACATTTATTTAATATCCAGTGCACATATATTATATTTCCAGTGCACATATATTATATATATCCAGTGCAAATATATTAAATATTCAGTGCACATATACTAAATATCCAGTGCACATATAATAAATATCCAGTGCACATAAATTAAATATCCAGTGCACATCAATTATATATCCAGTGCACATTTATTAAATATCTAATGCACATATATTACATTTCCAGTGCTCATATATTATATATATCCAGTGCACATATATTTAATATCCAGTGCACATATATTAAATATATCCAGTGCACATATATTAAATATCCAGTGCACATAAATTATATATCCAGTGCACATACATTATATATATCTAGTGCACATTTATTAAATATCCAGTGCACATATATTATATTTCCAGTGCACATGTATTATATATATCCAGTGCAAATATATTAAATATCCAGTGCACATAAATTATATATCCAGTGCACATATATTATGTATATCCAGTGCACATTTATTTAATATCCAGTGCACATATATTATATTTCCAGTGCACATATATTATATATATCCAGTGCAAATATATTAAATATCCAGTGCACATATATTAAATATCCAGTGCACATGTATTATATATATCTAGTGCACATATAATAAATATCCAGTGCACATATATTATATATCCAGTGCACATACATTATATATATCCAGTGCACATATATTAAATATCCAGTGCACATATATTATATATCCAGTGCTCATACATTATATATATCCAGTGCACATTTATTAAATATCCAGTGCACATATATTATAAATATCCAGTGCACATATATTAAATATCCAGTGCACATATATTAAATATATCCAGTGCACATATATTAAATATCCAGTGCACATATATTATATATCCAGTGCACATACATTATATATATCCAGTGCACATATATTAAATATCCAGTGCACATATACTATATATACAGTTCACATACATTATATATATCCAGTGCACATTTATTAAATATCCAGTGCACATATATTATATATATCTAGTGCACATATAATAAATATCCTGTGCACATATATTAAAAATCCAGTGCACATATATTAAATATATCCAGTGCACAGATATTAAATATCCAGTGCACAAAAATTAAATATCCAGTGCACATAAATTAAATATCCAGTGCACATACATTATATATATATCCAGTGCACACCTATTTAATATCCAGTGCTCATATATTATATTTCTAGTGCACATAAATTATATATATCCAGTGCACATATATTAAATATATCCAGTGCACATATATTAAATATCCAGTGCACATATATTATATATCCAGTGCACATACATTATATATATCCAGTGCACATATATTAAATATCCAGTGCACATATACTATATATACAGTTCACATACATTATATATATCCAGTGCACATTTATTAAATATCCAGTGCACATATATTATATATATCTAGTGCACATATAATAAATATCTTGTGCACATATATTAAAAATCCAGTGCACATATATTAAATATATCCAGTGCACAGATATTAAATATCCAGTGCACAAAAATTAAATATCCAGTGCACATAAATTATATATCCAGTGCACATACATTATATATATATCCAGTGCACACCTATTTAATATCCAGTGCTCATATATTATATTTCTAGTGCACATATATTATATATATTCAGTGCACATATATTATATTTCCAGTGCACATATATTAAATATCCAGTGCACATATATTTAAAATATCCAGTGCACATACATTATATATATCCAGTGCACAAAAATTAAATATCCTGTGCACATAAATTATATATCCAGTGCACAAACATTATATATATATATCCATTGCGCATTTATTTAATATCCATTGCACATATATTATATATATCCAGTGCACATATATTAAATATCCAGTGCAAATATATTATATTTCCAGTGCACATACATTATATATATCCAGTGCACATATATTAAAAAACCAGTGCACATATATTATATATCCAGTGCACATACATTATATATATATCCAGTGCACACCTATTTAATATCCAGTGCTCATATATTATATTTCTAGTGCACATATATTATATATATTCAGTGCACATATATTATATTTCCAGTGCACATATATTAAATATCCAGTGCACATATATTAAACATCCAGTGCACATATATTATATATATCCAGTGCACATAAATTAAATATCCAGTGCACATATATTAAACATCCAGTGCACATATATTAAATATCCAGTGCACATAAATTATATATCCAGTGCACATAAATTATATAAACCCAGTGCACATTTATTTAATATCCAGTGCACATATATTATATATATCCAGTGCACATATATTAAATATCCAGTGCACATATATTAAACATCCAGTGCACATATATTATATATATCCAGTGCACATAAATTAAATATCCAGTGCACATATATTAAACATCCAGTGCACATATATTATATATCCAGTGCACATATATTATATATATCCAGTGCACATATATTAAATATCCAGTGCACATAAATTAAATATCCGGTGCACATAAATTATATATCCAGTGCACATAAATTATATATACCCATTGCACATTTATTTAATATCTAGTGCACATATATTATATTTCCAGTGCACATATATTATATATATCCAGTGCAAATATATTAAATATTCAGTGCACATATACTAAATATCCAGTGCACATATAATAAATATCCAGTGCACATAAATTAAATATCCAGTGCACATCAATTATATATCCAGTGCACATTTATTAAATATCTAATGCACATATATTACATTTCCAGTGCTCATATATTATATATATCCAGTGCACATATATTTAATATCCAGTGCACATATATTAAATATATCCAGTGCACATATATTAAATATCCAGTGCACATAAATTATATATCCAGTGCACATACATTATATATATCTAGTGCACATTTATTAAATATCCAGTGCACATATATTATATTTCCAGTGCACATGTATTATATATATCCAGTGCAAATATATTAAATATCCAGTGCACATAAATTATATATCCAGTGCACATATATTATGTATATCCAGTGCACATTTATTTAATATCCAGTGCACATATATTATATTTCCAGTGCACATATATTATATATATCCAGTGCAAATATATTAAATATCCAGTGCACATATATTAAACATCCAGTGCACATCTAATAAATATCCAGTGCACATATATTATATATCTAGTGCACATATATTAAATATCCAGTGCACATGTATTATATATATCTAGTGCACATATAATAAATATCCAGTGCACATATATTAAATATCCAGTGCACATATATTATATATCCAGTGCACATACATTATATATATCCAGTGCACATATATTATATATACAGTGCACATACATTATATATATCCAGTGCACATATATTAAATATCCAGTGCACATATATTATATATCCAGTGCTCATACATTATATATATCCAGTGCACATTTATTAAATATCCAGTGCACATATATTATAAATATCCAGTGCACATATATTAAATATCCAGTGCACATATATTAAATATATCCAGTGCACATATATTAAATATCCAGTGCACATATATTATATATCCAGTGCACATACATTATATATATCCAGTGCACATATATTAAATATCCAGTGCACATATACTATATATACAGTTCACATACATTATATATATCCAGTGCACATTTATTAAATATCCAGTGCACATATATTATATATATCTAGTGCACATATAATAAATATCCTGTGCACATATATTAAAAATCCAGTGCACATATATTAAATATATCCAGTGCACAGATATTAAATATCCAGTGCACAAAAATTAAATATCCAGTGCACATAAATTAAATATCCAGTGCACATACATTATATATATATCCAGTGCACACCTATTTAATATCCAGTGCTCATATATTATATTTCTAGTGCACATATATTATATATATCCAGTGCACATATATTAAATATATCCAGTGCACATATATTAAATATCCAGTGCACATATATTATATATCCAGTGCACATACATTATATATATCCAGTGCACATATATTAAATATCCAGTGCACATATACTATATATACAGTTCACATACATTATATATATCCAGTGCACATTTATTAAATATCCAGTGCACATATATTATATATATCTAGTGCACATATAATAAATATCCTGTGCACATATATTAAAAATCCAGTGCACATATATTAAATATATCCAGTGCACAGATATTAAATATCCAGTGCATAAAAATTAAATATCCAGTGCACATAAATTATATATCCAGTGCACATACATTATATATATATCCAGTGCACACCTATTTAATATCCAGTGCTCATATATTATATTTCTAGTGCACATATATTATATATATTCAGTGCACATATATTATATTTCCAGTGCACATATATTAAATATCCAGTGCACATATATTTAAAATATCCAGTGCACATACATTATATATATCCAGTGCAGAAAAATTAAATATCCTGTGCACATAAATTATATATCCAGTGCACAAACATTATATATATATATATCCATTGCGCATTTATTTAATATCCAGTGCACATATATTATATTTCCAGTGCACATATATTATATGTATCCAGTGCAAATATATTAAATATCCAGTGCACATATATTAAATATCCAGTGCACATATATTAAATATATCCAGTGCACATATATTAAATATCCAGTGCACAAAAGTTAAATATCCAGTGCACATAAATTATATATCCAGTGCACATACATTATATATATCCAGTGCACATATATTATATTTCCAGTTCACATATATTATATTTCCAGTGCACATATTTTATCAATATACAGTGCACATATATTAAATATCCAGTGCACACATATTATATATCCAGTGCACATACATTATATATATCCAGTGCACATATATTAAATATCCAGTGCACATATATTAAATATCCAGTGCACATATATTATATATCCAGTGCACATATATTATATATATCCAGTGCACATATATTAAACATCCAGTGCACATATATTAAACATCCAAGGCACATATATTATATATCCAGTACACATATAATATATATATCCAGTGCACATATATTAAATATCCAGTGCACATATATTAAACATTCAGTGCACATATATTAAATATCCAGTGCACATATATTAAACATTCAGTGCACATATATTATATATCCAGTGCACATATATTATATATATCCAGTGCACATATATTATATATATCCAGTGCACATATATTATATATCCAGTGCACATACATTATATATATCCAGTGCACATTTATTAAATATTCAGTGCACATATATTATGTATATCTAGTGCACATATAATAAATATACAGTGCACATATATTAAATATCTATTGCACATATATTAAATATATCCAGTGCACATATATTAAATATCCAGTGCACATATATTATATATATCCAAAACACATATATTATATATATCCAGTGCACATATATTAAATATCCAGTGCACATATATTAAATATCCATTGCACATATATTATATATATCCAGTGCACATATATTAAATATCCAGTGCAAATATATTATATTTCCAGTGCACATACATTATATATATCCAGTGCACATTTATTAAAAAACCAGTGCACATATATTATATATCCAGTGCACATACATTATATATATATCCAGTGCACACCTATTTAATATCCAGTGCTCATATATTATATTTCTAGTGCACATATATTATATATATCCAGTGCACATATATTAAATATCCAGTGCACATATATTAAATATCCAGTGCACAAAAATTAAATATCCAGTGCACATAAATTATATATCCAGTGCACATACATTATATATATATATCCAGTGCACACCTATTTAATATCCAGTGCACATATATTAAACATCCAGTGCACATATATTATATATCCAGTGCACATATATTATATATATCCAGTGCACATATATTAAATATCCAGTGCACATATATTAAATATCCAGTGCACATATATTAAACATCCAGTGCACATATATTATATATATCCAGTGCACATAAATTAAATATCCAGTGCACATATATTAAACATCCAGTGCACATATATTAAATATCCAGTGCACATAAATTATATATCCAGTGCACATAAATTATATAAACCCAGTGCACATTTATTTAATATCCGGTGCACATATATTATATATATCCAGTGCACATATATTAAATATCCAGTGCACATATATTAAACATCCAGTGCACATATATTATATATATCCAGTGCACATAAATTAAATATCCAGTGCACATATATTAAACATCCAGTGCACATATATTATATATCCAGTGCACATATATTATATATATCCAGTGCACATATATTAAATATCCAGTGCACATAAATTAAATATCCGGTGCACATAAATTATATATCCAGTGCACATAAATTATATATACCCATTGCACATTTATTTAATATCCAGTGCACATATATTATATTTCCAGTGCACATATATTATATATATCCAGTGCAAATATATTAAATATTCAGTGCACATATACTAAATATCCAGTGCACATATAATAAATATCCAGTGCACATAAATTAAATATCCAGTGCACATCAATTATATATCCAGTGCACATTTATTAAATATCTAATGCACATATATTACATTTCCAGTGCTCATATATTATATATATCCAGTGCACATATATTTAATATCCAGTGCACATATATTAAATATATCCAGTGCACATATATTAAATATCCAGTGCACATAAATTATATATCCAGTGCACATACATTATATATATCTAGTGCACATTTATTAAATATCCAGTGCACATATATTATATTTCCAGTGCACATGTATTATATATATCCAGTGCAAATATATTAAATATCCAGTGCACATAAATTATATATCCAGTGCACATATATTATGTATATCCAGTGCACATTTATTTAATATCCAGTGCACATATATTATATTTCCAGTGCACATATATTATATATATCCAGTGCAAATATATTAAATATCCAGTGCACATATATTAAACATCCAGTGCACATATAATAAATATCCAGTGCACATATATTATATATCCAGTGCACATATATTAAATATCCAGTGCACATGTATTATATATATCTAGTGCACATATAATAAATATCCAGTGCACATATATTAAATATCCAGTGCACATATATTATATATCCAGTGCACATACATTATATATATCCAGTGCACATTTATTAAATATCCAGTGCACATATATTATAAATATCCAGTGCACATATATTAAATATCCAGTGCACATATATTAAATATATCCAGTGCACATATATTAAATATCCAGTGCACATATATTATATATCCAGTGCACATACATTATATATATACAGTGCACATATATTAAATATCCAGTGCACATATACTATATATACAGTTCACATACATTATATATATCCAGTGCACATTTATTAAATATCCAGTGCACATATATTATATATATCTAGTGCACATATAATAAATATCCTGTGCACATATATTAAAAATCCAGTGCACATATATTAAATATATCCAGTGCACAGATATTAAATATCCAGTGCACAAAAATTAAATATCCAGTGCACATAAATTAAATATCCAGTGCACATACATTATATATATATCCAGTGCACACCTATTTAATATCCAGTGCTCATATATTATATTTCTAGTGCACATAAATTATATATATCCAGTGCACATATATTAAATATATCCAGTGCACATATATTAAATATCCAGTGCACATATATTATATATCCAGTGAACATACATTATATATATCCAGTGCACATATATTAAATATCCAGTGCACATATACTATATATACAGTTCACATACATTATATATATCCAGTGCACATTTATTAAATATCCAGTGCACATATATTATATATATCTAGTGCACATATAATAAATATCCTGTGCACATATATTAAAAATCCAGTGCACATATATTAAATATATCCAGTGCACAGATATTAAATATCCAGTGCACAAAAATTAAATATCCAGTGCACATAAATTATATATCCAGTGCACATACATTATATATATATCCAGTGCACACCTATTTAATATCCAGTGCTCATATATTATATTTCTAGTGCACATATATTATATATATTCAGTGCACATATATTATATTTCCAGTGCACATATATTAAATATCCAGTGCACATATATTTAAAATATCCAGTGCACATACATTATATATATCCAGTGCACAAAAATTAAATATCCTGTGCACATAAATTATATATCCAGTGCACAAACATTATATATATATATCCATTGCGCATTTATTTAATATCCATTGCACATATATTATATATATCCAGTGCACATATATTAAATATCCAGTGCAAATATATTATA
The DNA here is from genome assembly GCF_031893055.1 of Leptodactylus fuscus. Lineage (NCBI taxonomy): Eukaryota > Metazoa > Chordata > Amphibia > Anura > Leptodactylidae > Leptodactylus > Leptodactylus fuscus. The sequence continues at coordinate 84,918 of NW_027439810.1, forward strand.
TTTCCAGTGCACATACATTATATATATCCAGTGCACATATATTAAAAAACCAGTGCACATATATTATATATCCAGTGCACATACATTATATATATATCCAGTGCACACCTATTTAATATCCAGTGCTCATATATTATATTTCTAGTGCACATATATTATATATATTCAGTGCACATATATTATATTTCCAGTGCACATATATTAAATATCCAGTGCACATATATTTAAAATATCCAGTGCACATACATTATATATATCCAGTGCACAAAAATTAAATATCCTGTGCATATAAATTATATATCCAGTGCACAAACATTATATATATATATCCATTGCGCATTTATTTAATATCCAGTGCAAATATATTATATTTCCAGTGCACATACATTATATATATCCAGTGCACATTTATTAAAAAACCAGTGCACATATATTATATATCCAGTGCACATACATTATATATATATCCAGTGCACACCTATTTAATATCCAGTGCTCATATATTATATTTCTAGTGCACATATATTATATATATTCAGTGCACATATATTATATTTCCAGTGCACATATATTAAATATCCAGTGCACATATATTAAACATCCAGTGCACATATATTATATATATCCAGTGCACATAAATTAAATATCCAGTGCACATATATTAAACATCCAGTGCACATATATTAAATATCCAGTGCACATAAATTATATATCCAGTGCACATAAATTATATAAACCCAGTGCACATTTATTTAATATCCAGTGCACATATATTATATATATCCAGTGCACATATATTAAATATCCAGTGCACATATATTAAACATCCAGTGCACATATATTATATATATCCAGTGCACATAAATTAAATATCCAGTGCACATATATTAAACATCCAGTGCACATATATTATATATCCAGTGCACATATATTATATATATCCAGTGCACATATATTAAATATCCAGTGCACATAAATTAAATATCCGGTGCACATAAATTATATATCCAGTGCACATAAATTATATATACCCATTGCACATTTATTTAATATCTAGTGCACATATATTATATTTCCAGTGCACATATATTATATATATCCAGTGCAAATATATTAAATATTCAGTGCACATATACTAAATATCCAGTGCACATATAATAAATATCCAGTGCACATAAATTAAATATCCAGTGCACATCAATTATATATCCAGTGCACATTTATTAAATATCTAATGCACATATATTACATTTCCAGTGCTCATATATTATATATATCCAGTGCACATATATTTAATATCCAGTGCACATATATTAAATATATCCAGTGCACATATATTAAATATCCAGTGCACATAAATTATATATCCAGTGCACATACATTATATATATCTAGTGCACATTTATTAAATATCCAGTGCACATATATTATATTTCCAGTGCACATGTATTATATATATCCAGTGCAAATATATTAAATATCCAGTGCACATAAATTATATATCCAGTGCACATATATTATGTATATCCAGTGCACATTTATTTAATATCCAGTGCACATATATTATATTTCCAGTGCACATATATTATATATATCCAGTGCAAATATATTAAATATCCAGTGCACATATATTAAACATCCAGTGCACATCTAATAAATATCCAGTGCACATATATTATATATCTAGTGCACATATATTAAATATCCAGTGCACATGTATTATATATATCTAGTGCACATATAATAAATATCCAGTGCACATATATTAAATATCCAGTGCACATATATTATATATCCAGTGCACATACATTATATATATCCAGTGCACATATATTATATATACAGTGCACATACATTATATATATCCAGTGCACATATATTAAATATCCAGTGCACATATATTATATATCCAGTGCTCATACATTATATATATCCAGTGCACATTTATTAAATATCCAGTGCACATATATTATAAATATCCAGTGCACATATATTAAATATCCAGTGCACATATATTAAATATATCCAGTGCACATATATTAAATATCCAGTGCACATATATTATATATCCAGTGCACATACATTATATATATCCAGTGCACATATATTAAATATCCAGTGCACATATACTATATATACAGTTCACATACATTATATATATCCAGTGCACATTTATTAAATATCCAGTGCACATATATTATATATATCTACTGCACATATAATAAATATCCTGTGCACATATATTAAAAATCCAGTGCACATATATTAAATATATCCAGTGCACAGATATTAAATATCCAGTGCACAAAAATTAAATATCCAGTGCACATAAATTAAATATCCAGTGCACATACATTATATATATATCCAGTGCACACCTATTTAATATCCAGTGCTCATATATTATATTTCTAGTGCACATATATTATATATATCCAGTGCACATATATTAAATATATCCAGTGCACATATATTAAATATCCAGTGCACATATATTATATATCCAGTGCACATACATTATATATATCCAGTGCACATATATTAAATATCCAGTGCACATATACTATATATACAGTTCACATACATTATATATATCCAGTGCACATTTATTAAATATCCAGTGCACATATATTATATATATCTAGTGCACATATAATAAATATCCTGTGCACATATATTAAAAATCCAGTGCACATATATTAAATATATCCAGTGCACAGATATTAAATATCCAGTGCATAAAAATTAAATATCCAGTGCACATAAATTATATATCCAGTGCACATACATTATATATATATCCAGTGCACACCTATTTAATATCCAGTGCTCATATATTATATTTCTAGTGCACATATATTATATATATTCAGTGCACATATATTATATTTCCAGTGCACATATATTAAATATCCAGTGCACATATATTTAAAATATCCAGTGCACATACATTATATATATCCAGTGCAGAAAAATTAAATATCCTGTGCACATAAATTATATATCCAGTGCACAAACATTATATATATATATATCCATTGCGCATTTATTTAATATCCAGTGCACATATATTATATTTCCAGTGCACATATATTATATGTATCCAGTGCAAATATATTAAATATCCAGTGCACATATATTAAATATCCAGTGCACATATATTAAATATATCCAGTGCACATATATTAAATATCCAGTGCACAAAAGTTAAATATCCAGTGCACATAAATTATATATCCAGTGCACATACATTATATATATCCAGTGCACATATATTATATTTCCAGTTCACATATATTATATTTCCAGTGCACATATTTTATCAATATACAGTGCACATATATTAAATATCCAGTGCACACATATTATATATCCAGTGCACATACATTATATATATCCAGTGCACATATATTAAATATCCAGTGCACATATATTAAATATCCAGTGCACATATATTATATATCCAGTGCACATATATTATATATATCCAGTGCACATATATTAAACATCCAGTGCACATATATTAAACATCCAAGGCACATATATTATATATCCAGTACACATATAATATATATATCCAGTGCACATATATTAAATATCCAGTGCACATATATTAAACATTCAGTGCACATATATTAAATATCCAGTGCACATATATTAAACATTCAGTGCACATATATTATATATCCAGTGCACATATATTATATATATCCAGTGCACATATATTATATATATCCAGTGCACAAATATTATATATCCAGTGCACATACATTATATATATCCAGTGCACATTTATTAAATATTCAGTGCACATATATTATGTATATCTAGTGCACATATAATAAATATACAGTGCACATATATTAAATATCTATTGCACATATATTAAATATATCCAGTGCACATATATTAAATATCCAGTGCACATATATTATATATATCCAAAACACATATATTATATATATCCAGTGCACATATATTAAATATCCAGTGCACATATATTAAATATCCATTGCACATATATTATATATATCCAGTGCACATATATTAAATATCCAGTGCAAATATATTATATTTCCAGTGCACATACATTATATATATCCAGTGCACATTTATTAAAAAACCAGTGCACATATATTATATATCCAGTGCACATACATTATATATATATCCAGTGCACACCTATTTAATATCCAGTGCTCATATATTATATTTCTAGTGCACATATATTATATATATCCAGTGCACATATATTAAATATCCAGTGCACATATATTAAATATCCAGTGCACAAAAATTAAATATCCAGTGCACAAAAATTAAATATCCAGTGCACATAAATTATATATCCAGTGCACATACATTATATATATATATCCAGTGCACACCTATTTAATATCCAGTGCACATATATTAAACATCCAGTGCACATATATTATATATCCAGTGCACATATATTATATATATCCAGTGCACATATATTAAATATCCAGTGCACATATATTAAATATCCAGTGCACATATATTAAACATCCAGTGCACATATATTATATATATCCAGTGCACATAAATTAAATATCCAGTGCACATATATTAAACATCCAGTGCACATATATTAAATATCCAGTGCACATAAATTATATATCCAGTGCACATAAATTATATAAACCCAGTGCACATTTATTTAATATCCGGTGCACATATATTATATATATCCAGTGCACATATATTAAATATCCAGTGCACATATATTAAACATCCAGTGCACATATATTATATATATCCAGTGCACATAAATTAAATATCCAGTGCACATATATTAAACATCCAGTGCACATATATTATATATCCAGTGCACATATATTATATATATCCAGTGCACATATATTAAATATCCAGTGCACATAAATTAAATATCCGGTGCACATAAATTATATATCCAGTGCACATAAATTATATATACCCATTGCACATTTATTTAATATCCAGTGCACATATATTATATTTCCAGTGCACATATATTATATATATCCAGTGCAAATATATTAAATATTCAGTGCACATATACTAAATATCCAGTGCACATATAATAAATATCCAGTGCACATAAATTAAATATCCAGTGCACATCAATTATATATCCAGTGCACATTTATTAAATATCTAATGCACATATATTACATTTCCAGTGCTCATATATTATATATATCCAGTGCACATATATTTAATATCCAGTGCACATATATTAAATATATCCAGTGCACATATATTAAATATCCAGTGCACATAAATTATATATCCAGTGCACATACATTATATATATCTAGTGCACATTTATTAAATATCCAGTGCACATATATTATATTTCCAGTGCACATGTATTATATATATCCAGTGCAAATATATTAAATATCCAGTGCACATAAATTATATATCCAGTGCACATATATTATGTATATCCAGTGCACATTTATTTAATATCCAGTGCACATATATTATATTTCCAGTGCACATATATTATATATATCCAGTGCAAATATATTAAATATCCAGTGCACATATATTAAACATCCAGTGCACATATAATAAATATCCAGTGCACATATATTATATATCCAGTGCACATATATTAAATATCCAGTGCACATGTATTATATATATCTAGTGCACATATAATAAATATCCAGTGCACATATATTAAATATCCAGTGCACATATATTATATATCCAGTGCACATACATTATATATATCCAGTGCACATTTATTAAATATCCAGTGCACATATATTATAAATATCCAGTGCACATATATTAAATATCCAGTGCACATATATTAAATATATCCAGTGCACATATATTAAATATCCAGTGCACATATATTATATATCCAGTGCACATACATTATATATATCCAGTGCACATATATTAAATATCCAGTGCACATATACTATATATACAGTTCACATACATTATATATATCCAGTGCACATTTATTAAATATCCAGTGCACATATATTATATATATCTAGTGCACATATAATAAATATCCTGTGCACATATATTAAAAATCCAGTGCACATATATTAAATATATCCAGTGCACAGATATTAAATATCCAGTGCACAAAAATTAAATATCCAGTGCACATAAATTAAATATCCAGTGCACATACATTATATATATATCCAGTGCACACCTATTTAATATCCAGTGCTCATATATTATATTTCTAGTGCACATAAATTATATATATCCAGTGCACATATATTAAATATATCCAGTGCACATATATTAAATATCCAGTGCACATATATTATATATCCAGTGAACATACATTATATATATCCAGTGCACATATATTAAATATCCAGTGCACATATACTATATATACAGTTCACATACATTATATATATCCAGTGCACATTTATTAAATATCCAGTGCACATATATTATATATATCTAGTGCACATATAATAAATATCCTGTGCACATATATTAAAAATCCAGTGCACATATATTAAATATATCCAGTGCACAGATATTAAATATCCAGTGCACAAAAATTAAATATCCAGTGCACATAAATTATATATCCAGTGCACATACATTATATATATATCCAGTGCACACCTATTTAATATCCAGTGCTCATATATTATATTTCTAGTGCACATATATTATATATATTCAGTGCACATATATTATATTTCCAGTGCACATATATTAAATATCCAGTGCACATATATTTAAAATATCCAGTGCACATACATTATATATATCCAGTGCACAAAAATTAAATATCCTGTGCACATAAATTATATATCCAGTGCACAAACATTATATATATATATCCATTGCGCATTTATTTAATATCCATTGCACATATATTATATATATCCAGTGCACATATATTAAATATCCAGTGCAAATATATTATATTTCCAGTGCACATACATTATATATATCCAGTGCACATATATTAAAAAACCAGTGCACATATATTATATATCCAGTGCACATACATTATATATATATCCAGTGCACACCTATTTAATATCCAGTGCTCATATATTATATTTCTAGTGCACATATATTATATATATTCAGTGCACATATATTATATTTCCAGTGCACATATATTAAATATCCAGTGCACATATATTTAAAATATCCAGTGCACATACATTATATATATCCAGTGCACAAAAATTAAATATCCTGTGCACATAAATTATATATCCAGTGCACAAACATTATATATATATATCCATTGCGCATTTATTTAATATCCAGTGCAAATATATTATATTTCCAGTGCACATACATTATATATATCCAGTGCACATTTATTAAAAAACCAGTGCACATATATTATATATCCAGTGCACATACATTATATATATATCCAGTGCACACCTATTTAATATCCAGTGCTCATATATTATATTTCTAGTGCACATATATTATATATATCCAGTGCACATATATTAAATATCCAGTGCACATATAATAAATATCCAGTGCACAAAAATTAAATATCCAGTGCACATAAATTATATATCCAGTGCACATACATTATATATATATATCCAGTGCACACCTATTTAATATCCAGTGCACATATATTAAACATCCAGTGCACATATATTATATATCCAGTGCACATATATTATATATATCCAGTGCACATATATTAAATATCCAGTGCACATATATTAAATATCCAGTGCACATATATTAAACATCCAGTGCACATATATTATATATATCCAGTGCACATAAATTAAATATCCAGTGCACATATATTAAACATCCAGTGCACATATATTAAATATCCAGTGCACATAAATTATATATCCAGTGCACATATATTAAATATCCGGTGCACATATATTATATATATCCAGTGCACATATATTAAATATCCAGTGCACATATATTAAACATCCAGTGCACATATATTATATATATCCAGTGCACATAAATTAAATATCCAGTGCACATATATTAAACATCCAGTGCACATATATTATATATCCAGTGCACATATATTATATATATCCAGTGCACATATATTAAATATCCAGTGCACATAAATTAAATATCCGGTGCACATAAATTATATATCCAGTGCACATAAATTATATATACCCATTGCACATTTATTTAATATCCAGTGCACATATATTATATTTCCAGTGCACATATATTATATATATCCAGTGCAAATATATTAAATATTCAGTGCACATATACTAAATATCCAGTGCACATATAATAAATATCCAGTGCACATAAATTAAATATCCAGTGCACATCAATTATATATCCAGTGCACATTTATTAAATATCTAATGCACATATATTACATTTCCAGTGCTCATATATTATATATATCCAGTGCACATATATTTAATATCCAGTGCACATATATTAAATATATCCAGTGCACATATATTAAATATCCAGTGCACATAAATTATATATCCAGTGCACATACATTATATATATCTAGTGCACATTTATTAAATATCCAGTGCACATATATTATATTTCCAGTGCACATGTATTATATATATCCAGTGCAAATATATTAAATATCCAGTGCACATAAATTATATATCCAGTGCACATATATTATGTATATCCAGTGCACATTTATTTAATATCCAGTGCACATATATTATATTTCCAGTGCACATATATTATATATATCCAGTGCAAATATATTAAATATCCAGTGCACATATATTAAACATCCAGTGCACATATAATAAATATCCAGTGCACATATATTATATATCCAGTGCACATATATTAAATATCCAGTGCACATGTATTATATATATCTAGTGCACATATAATAAATATCCAGTGCACATATATTAAATATCCAGTGCACATATATTATATATCCAGTGCACATACATTATATATATCCAGTGCATATATATTAAATATCCAGTGCACATATATTATATATCCAGTGCTCATACATTATATATATCCAGTGCACATTTATTAAATATCCAGTGCACATATATTATAAATATCCAGTGCACATATATTAAATATCCAGTGCACATATATTAAATATATCCAGTGCACATATATTAAATATCCAGTGCACATATATTATATATCCAGTGCACATACATTATATATATCCAGTGCACATATATTAAATATCCAGTGCACATATACTATATATACAGTTCACATACATTATATATATCCAGTGCACATTTATTAAATATCCAGTGCACATATATTATATATATCTAGTGCACATATAATAAATATCCTGTGCACATATATTAAAAATCCAGTACACATATATTAAATATATCCAGTGCACAGATATTAAATATCCACTGCACAAAAATTAAATATCCAGTGCACATAAATTAAATATCCAGTGCACATACATTATATATATATCCAGTGCACACCTATTTAATATCCAGTGCTCATATATTATATTTCTAGTGCACATATATTATATATATCCAGTGCACATATATTAAATATATCCAGTGCACATATATTAAATATCCAGTGCACATATATTATATATCCAGTGCACATACATTATATATATCCAGTGCACATATATTAAATATCCAGTGCACATATACTATATATACAGTTCACATACATTATATATATCCAGTGCACATTTATTAAATATCCAGTGCACATATATTATATATATCTAGTGCACATATAATAAATATCCTGTGCACATATATTAAAAATCCAGTGCACATATATTAAATATATCCAGTGCACAGATATTAAATATCCAGTGCACAAAAATTAAATATCCAGTGCACATAAATTATATATCCAGTGCACATACATTATATATATATCCAGTGCACACCTATTTAATATCCAGTGCTCATATATTATATTTCTAGTGCACATATATTATATATATTCAGTGCACATATATTATATTTCCAGTGCACATATATTAAATATCCAGTGCACATATATTTAAAATATCCAGTGCACATACATTATATATATCCAGTGCAGAAAAATTAAATATCCTGTGCACATACATTATATATATATATATATATCCATTGCGCATTTATTTAATATCCAGTGCACATATATTATATTTCCAGTGCACATATATTATATGTATCCAGTGCAAATATATTAAATATCCAGTGCACATATATTAAATATCCAGTGCACATATATTAAATATATCCAGTGCACATATATTAAATATATCCAGTGCACATATATTAAATATCCAGTGCACATAAATTATATATCCAGTGCACATACATTATATATATCCAGTGCACATATATTATATTTCCAGTTCACATATATTATATTTCCAGTGCACATATTTTATCAATATACAGTGCACATATATTAAATATCCAGTGCACACATATTATATATCCAGTGCACATACATTATATATATCCAGTGCACATATATTAAATATCCAGTGCACATATATTAAATATCCAGTGCACATATATTATATATCCAGTGCACATATATTATATATATCCAGTGCACATATATTAAATATCCAGTGCACATATATTAAACATCCAAGGCACATATATTATATATCCAGTACACATATAATATATATATCCAGTGCACATATATTAAATATCCAGTGCACATATATTAAATATTCAGTGCACATATATTAAATATCCAGTGCACATATATTAAACATTCAGTGCACATATATTATATATCCAGTGCACATATATTATATATATCCAGTGCACATATATTATATATATCCAGTGCACATATATTATATATCCAGTGCACATACATTATATATATCCAGTGCACATTTATTAAATATTCAGTGCACATATATTATGTATATCTAGTGCACATATAATAAATATACAGTGCACATATATTAAATATCTATTGCACATATATTAAATATATCCAGTGCACATATATTAAATATCCAGTGCACATATATTATATATATCCAAAACACATATATTATATATATCCAGTGCACATATATTAAATATCCAGTGCACATATATTAAATATCCATTGCACATATATTATATATATCCAGTGCACATATATTAAATATCCAGTGCAAATATATTATATTTCCAGTGCACATACATTATATATATCCAGTGCACATTTATTAAAAAACCAGTGCACATATATTATATATCCAGTGCACATACATTATATATATATCCAGTGCACACCTATTTAATATCCAGTGCACATATATTATATTTCCAGTGCACACCTATTTAATATCCAGTGCACATATATTAAATATCCAGTGCACATATATTAAATATCCAGTGCACATAAATTATATATCCAGTACACATACATTATATATATATATATATATATATATATATATATATATATATATATATATATCCAGTGCACACCTATTTAATATCCAGTGCACATGTATTATATTTCCAGTGCACACCTATTTAATATCCAGTGCACATATATTAAATATCCAGTGCACATATATTAAATATATCCAGTGCACATATATTAATTATCCAGTGCACATATATTATATATATCCAAAGCACATATATTATATATATCCAGTGCACATATACTAAATATCCAGTGCACATATAATAAATATCCAGTGCACATAAATTAAATATCCAGTGCACATAAATTAAATGTCCAGTGCACATCAATTATATATCCAGTGCACATTTATTAAATATCTAATGCACATATATTACATTTCCAGTGCTCATATATTATATATATCCAGTGCACATATATTTAATATCCAGTGCACATATATTAAATATATCCAGTGCACATATATTAAATATCCAGTGCACATAAATTATATATCCAGTGCACATACATTATATATATCTAGTGCACATTTATTAAATATCCAGTGCACATATATTATATTTCCAGTGCACATATATTATATATATATCCAGTGCAAATATATTAAATATCCAGTGCACATAAATTATATATCCAGTGCACATATATTATGTATATCCAGTGCACATTTATTTAATATCCAATGCACATATATTATATTTCCAGTGCACATATATTATATATATCCAGTGCAAATATATTAAATATCCAGTGCACATATATTAAATATCCAGTGCACATATAATAAATATCCAGTGCACATATATTATATATCCATTGCACATATATTAAATATCCAGTGCACATGTATTATATATATCTAGTGCACATATAATAAATATCCAGTGCACATATATTAAATATCCAGTGCACATATATTATATATCCAGTGCACATACATTATATATATCCAGTGCACATATATTAAATATCCAGTGCACATATATTATATATCCAGTACTCATACATTATATATATCCAGTGCACATTTATTAAATATCCAGTGCACATATATTATAAATATCCAGTGCACATACATTATATATATCCAGTGCACATATATTAAATATCCAGTGCACATATATTATATATCCAGTGCTCATACATTATATATATCCAGTGCACATATAATAAATATCCAGTGCACATATATTATATATCCATTGCACATATATTAAATATCCAGTGCACATATATTATATATCCAGTGCACATACATTATATATATCCAGTGCACATATATTAAATATCCAGTGCACATATATTATATATCCAGTGCTCATACATTATATATATATCCAGTGCACATTTATTAAATATCCAGTGCACATATATTATAAATATCCAGTGCACATATATTAAATATCCAGTGCACATATATTAAATATATCCAGTGCACATATATTAAATATCCAGTGCACATATATTATATATCCAGTGCACATACATTATATATATCCAGTGCACATATATTAAATATCCAGTGCACATATACTATATATACAGTTCACATACATTATATATATCCAGTGCACATTTATTAAATATCCAGTGCACATATATTATATATATCTAGTGCACATATAATAAATATCCTGTGCACATATATTAAAAATCCAGTGCACATATATTAAATATATCCAGTGCACAGATATTAAATATCCAGTGCACAAAAATTAAATATCCAGTGCACATAAATTAAATATCCAGTGCACATACATTATATATATATCCAGTGCACACCTATTTAATATCCAGTGCTCATATATTATATTTCTAGTGCACATATATTATGTATATCCAGTGCACATATATTAAATATATCCAGTGCACATATATTAAATATCCAGTGCACATATATTATATATCCAGTGCACATACATTATATATATCCAGTGCAAATATATTAAATATCCAGTGTACATATACTATATATACAGTTCACATACATTATATATATCCAGTGCACATTTATTTAATATCCAGTGCACATATATTATATATATCTAGTGCACATATAATAAATATCCTTTGCACATATATTAAAAATCCAGTGCACATATATTAAATATATCCAGTGCACAGATATTAAATATCCAGTGCACATATATTATATATATCTAGTGCACAAAAATTAAATATCCAGTGCACATAAATTATATATCCAGTGCACATACATTATATATATATCCAGTGCACACCTATTTAATATCCAGTGCTCATATATTATATTTCTAGTGCACATATATTATATATATCCAGTGCACATATATTAAATATCCAGTGCACATATATTAAATATCCAGTGCACAAAAATTAAATATCCAGTGCACATAAATTATATATCCAGTGCACATACATTATATATATATATATCCAGTGCACACCTATTTAATATCCAGTGCACATATATTAAACATCCAGTGCACATATATTATATATCCAGTGCACATATATTATATTTATCCAGTGCACATATATTAAATATCCAGTGCACATATATTAAATATCCAGTGCACATATATTAAACATCCAGTGCACATATATTATATATATCCAGTGCACATAAATTAAATATCCAGTGCACATATATTAAACATCCAGTGCACATATATTAAATATCCAGTGCACATAAATTATATATCCAGTGCACATAAATTATATAAACCCAGTGCACATTTATTTAATATCCGGTGCACATATATTATATATATCCAGTGCACATATATTAAATATCCAGTGCACATATATTAAACATCCAGTGCACATATATTATATATATCCAGTGCACATAAATTAAATATCCAGTGCACATATATTAAACATCCAGTGCACATATATTATATATCCAGTGCACATATATTATATATATCCAGTGCACATATATTAAATATCCAGTGCACATAAATTAAATATCCGGTGCACATAAATTATATATCCAGTGCACATAAATTATATATTCCCATTGCACATTTATTTAATATCCAGTGCACATATATTATATTTCCAGTGCACATATATTATATATATCCAGTGCAAATATATTAAATATTCAGTGCACATGTACTAAATATCCAGTGCACATATAATAAATATCCATTGCACATAAATTAAATATCCAGTGCACATCAATTATATATCCAGTGCACATTTATTAAATATCTAATGCACATATATTACATTTCCAGTGCTCATATATTATATATATCCAGTGCACATATATTTAATATCCAGTGCAAATATATTAAATATATCCAGTGCACATATATTAAATATCCAGTGCACATAAATTATATATCCAGTGCACATACATTATATATATCTAGTGCACATTTATTAAATATCCAGTGCACATATATTATATTTCCAGTGCACATGTATTATATATATCCAGTGCAAATATATTAAATATCCAGTGCACATAAATTATATATCCAGTGCACATATATTATGTATATCCAGTGCACATTTATTTAATATCCAGTGCACATATATTATATTTCCAGTGCACATATATTATAAATATCCAGTGCACATATATTAAATATCCAGTGCACATATATTAAATATATCCAGTGCACATATATTAAATATCCAGTGCACATATATTATATATCCAGTGCACATACATTATATATATCCAGTGCACATATATTAAATATCCAGTGCACATATACTATATATACAGTTCACATACATTATATATATCCAGTGCACATTTATTAAATATCCAGTGCACATATATTATATATATCTAGTGCACATATAATAAATATCCTGTGCACATATATTAAAAATCCAGTGCACATATATTAAATATATCCAGTGCACAGATATTAAATATCCAGTGCACAAAAATTAAATATCCAGTGCACATAAATTAAATATCCAGTGCACATACATTATATATATATCCAGTGCACACCTATTTAATATCCAGTGCTCATATATTATATTTCTAGTGCACATATATTATATATATCCAGTGCACATATATTAAATATATCCAGTGCACATATATTAAATATCCAGTGCACATATATTATATATCCAGTGCACATACATTATATATATCCATTGCACATATATTAAATATCCAGTGCACATATACTATATATACAGTTCACATACATTATATATATCCAGTGCACATTTATTAAATATCCAGTGCACATATATTATATATATGTAGTGCACATATAATAAATATCCTGTGCACATATATTAAAAATCCAGTGCACATATATTAAATATATCCAGTGCACAGATATTAAATATCCAGTGCACAAAAATTAAATATCCAGTGCACATAAATTATATATCCAGTGCACATACATTATATATATATCCAGTGCACACCTATTTAATATCCAGTGCTCATATATTATATTTCTAGTGCACATATATTATATATATTCAGTGCACATATATTATATTTCCAGTGCACATATATTAAATATCCAGTGCACATATATTTAAAATATCCAGTGCACATACATTATATATATCCAGTGCACAAAAATTAAATATCCTGTGCACATAAATTATATATCCAGTGCACAAACATTATATATATATATATCCATTGCGCATTTATTTAATATCCAGTGCACATATATTATATTTCCAGTGCACATATATTATATGTATCCAGTGCAAATATATTAAATATCCAGTGCACATATATTAAATATCCAGTGCACATATATTAAATATATCCAGTGCACATATATTAAATATCCAGTGCACAAAAATTAAATATCCAGTGCACATAAATTATATATCCAGTGCACATACATTATATATATCCAGTGCACATATATTATATTTCCAGTTCACATATATTATATTTCCAGTGCACATATTTTATCAATATACAGTGCACATATATTAAATATCCAGTGCACACATATTATATATCCAGTGCACATACATTATATATATCCAGTGCACATATATTAAATATCCAGTGCACATATATTAAATATCCAGTGCACATATATTATATATCCAGTGCACATATATTATATATATCCAGTGCACATATATTAAATATCCAGTGCACATATATTAAACATCCAAGGCACATATATTATATATCCAGTACACATATAATATATATATCCAGTGCACATATATTAAATATCCAGTGCACATATATTAAACATTCAGTGCACATATATTAAATATCCAGTGCACATATATTAAACATTCAGTGCACATATATTATATATCCAGTGCACATATATTATATATATCCAGTGCACATATATTATATATATCCAGTGCACATATATTATATATCCAGTGCACATACATTATATATATCCAGTGCACATTTATTAAATATTCAGTGCACATATATTATGTATATCTAGTGCACATATAATAAATATACAGTGCACATATATTAAATATCTATTGCACATATATTAAATATATCCAGTGCACATATATTAAATATCCAGTGCACATATATTATATATATCCAAAACACATATATTATATATATCCAGTGCACATATATTAAATATCCAGTGCACATATATTAAATATCCATTGCACATATATTATATATATCCAGTGCACATATATTAAATATCCAGTGCAAATATATTATATTTCCAGTGCACATACATTATATATATGCAGTGCACATTTATTAAAAAACCAGTGCACATATATTATATATCCAGTGCACATACATTATATATATATCCAGTGCACACCTATTTAATATCCAGTGCACATATATTATATTTCCAGTGCACACCTATTTAATATCCAGTGCACATATATTAAATATCCAGTGCACATATATTAAATATCCAGTGCACATAAATTATATATCCAGTACACATACATTATATATATATATATATATATATATATATATATCCAGTGCACACCTATTTAATATCCAGTGCACATGTATTATATTTCCAGTGCACACCTATTTAATATCCAGTGCACATATATTAAATATCCAGTGCACATATATTAAATATATCCAGTGCACATATATTAATTATCCAGTGCACATATATTAAATATCCATTGCACATATATTATATATATCCAGTGCACATATATTAAATATCCAGTGCACATAAATTAAATATCCGGTGCACATAAATTATATATCCAGTGCACATAAATTATATATACCCATTGCACATTTATTTAATATCCAGTGCACATATATTATATTTCCAGTGCACATATATTATATATATCCAGTGCAAATATATTAAATATTCAGTGCATATATATTAAATATCCAGTGCACATATAATAAATATCCAGTGCACATAAATTAAATATCCAGTGCACATAAATTAAATGTCCAGTGCACATCAATTATATATCCAGTGCACATTTATTAAATATCTAATGCACATATATTACATTTCCAGTGCTCATATATTATATATATCCAGTGCACATATATTTAATATCCAGTGCACATATATTAAATATATCCAGTGCACATATATTAAATATCCAGTGCACATAAATTATATATCCAGTGCACATACATTATATATATCTAGTGCACATTTATTAAATATCCAGTGCACATATATTATATTTCCAGTGCACATATATTATATATATATATCCAGTGCAAATATATTAAATATCCAGTGCACATTAATTATATATCCAGTGCACATATATTATGTATATCCAGTGCACATTTATTTAATATCCAATGCACATATATTATATTTCCAGTGCACATATAATAAATATCCAGTGCACATATATTATATATCCATTGCACATATATTAAATATCCAGTGCACATGTATTATATATATCTAGTGCACATATAATAAATATCCAGTGCACATATATTAAATATCCAGTGCACATATATTATATATCCAGTGCACATACATTATATATATCCAGTGCACATATATTAAATATCCAGTGCACATATATTATATATCCAGTGCTCATACATTATATATATCCAGTGCACATTTATTAAATATCCAGTGCACATATATTATATATCCAGTGCTCATACATTATATATATCCAGTGCACATATAATAAATATCCAGTGCACATATATTATATATCCATTGCACATATATTAAATATCCAGTGCACATATATTATATATCCAGTGCACATACATTATATATATCCAGTGCACATATATTAAATATCCAGTGCACATATATTATATATCCAGTGCTCATACATTATATATATCCAGTGCACATTTATTAAATATCCAGTGCACATATATTATAAATATCCTGTGCACATATATTAAATATCCAGTGCACATATATTAAATATATCCAGTGCACATATATTAAATATCCAGTGCACATATATTATATATCCAGTGCACATACATTATATATATCCAGTGCACATATATTAAATATCCAGTGCACATATACTATATATACAGTTCACATACATTATATATATCCAGTGCACATTTATTAAATATCCAGTGCACATATATTATATATATCTAGTGCACATATAATAAATATCCTGTGCACATATATTAAAAATCCAGTGCACATATATTAAATATATCCAGTGCACAGATATTAAATATCCAGTGCACAAAAATTAAATATCCAGTGCACATAAATTAAATATCCAGTGCACATACATTATATATATATCCAGTGCACACCTATTTAATATCCAGTGCTCATATATTATATTTCTAGTGCACATATATTATATATATCCAGTGCACATATATTAAATATATACAGTGCACATATATTAAATATCCAGTGCACATATATTATATATCCAGTGCACATACATTATATATATCCAGTGCACATATATTAAATATCCAGTGCACATATACTATATATACAGTTCACATACATTATATATATCCAGTGCACATTTATTAAATATCCAGTGCACATATATTATATATATCTAGTGCACATATAATAAATATCCTGTGCACATATATTAAAAATCCAGTGCACATATATTAAATATATCCAGTGCACAGATATTAAATATCCAGTGCACAAAAATTAAATATCCAGTGCACATAAATTATATATCCAGTGCACATACATTATATATATATCCAGTGCACACCTATTTAATATCCAGTGCTCATATATTATATTTCCAGTGCACATATATTAAATATCCAGTGCACATATATTTAAAATATCCAGTGCACATACATTATATATATCCAGTGCACAAAAATTAAATATCCTGTGCACATAAATTATATATCCAGTGCACAAACATTATATATATATATCCATTGCGCATTTATTTAATATCCAGTGCACATATATTATATTTCCAGTGCACATATATTATATGTATCCAGTGCAAATATATTAAATATCCAGTGCACATATATTAAATATCCAGTGCACATATATTAAATATATCCAGTGCACATATATTAAATATCCAGTGCACAAAAATTAAATATCCAGTGCACATAAATTATATATCCAGTGCACATACATTATATATATCCAGTGCACATATATTATATTTCCAGTTCACATATATTATATTTCCAGTGCACATATTTTATCAATATACAGTGCACATATATTAAATATCCAGTGCACACATATTATATATCCAGTGCACATACATTATATATATCCAGTGCACATATATTAAATATCCAGTGCACATATATTAAATATCCAGTGCACATATATTATATATCCAGTGCACATATATTATATATATCCAGTGCACATATATTAAATATCCAGTGCACATATATTAAACATCCAAGGCACATATATTATATATCCAGTACACATATAATATATATATCCAGTGCACATATATTAAATATCCAGTGCACATATATTAAACATTCAGTGCACATATATTAAACATTCAGTGCACATATATTATATATCCAGTGCACATATATTATATATATCCAGTGCACATATATTATATATATCCAGTGCACATATATTATATATCCAGTGCACATACATTATATATATCCAGTGCACATTTATTAAATATTCAGTGCACATATATTATGTATATCTAGTGCACATATAATAAATATACAGTGCACATATATTAAATATCTATTGCACATATATTAAATATATCCAGTGCACATATATTAAATATCCAGTGCACATATATTATATATATCCAAAACACATATATTATATATATCCAGTGCACATATATTAAATATCCAGTGCACATATATTAAATATCCATTGCACATATATTAGATATATATATCCAGTGCACATATATTAAATATCCAGTGCAAATATATTATATTTCCAGTGCACATACATTATATATATCCAGTGCACATTTATTAAAAAACCAGTGCACATATATTATATATCCAGTGCACATACATTATATATATATCCAGTGCACACCTATTTAATATCCAGTGCACATATATTATATTTCCAGTGCACACCTATTTAATATCCAGTGCACATATATTAAATATCCAGTGCACATATATTAAATATCCAGTGCACATAAATTATATATCCAGTACACATACATGATATATATATATATATATATATATATATATATATCCAGTGCACACCTATTTAATATCCAGTGCACATGTATTATATTTCCAGTGCACACCTATTTAATATCCAGTGCACATATATTAAATATCCAGTGCACATATATTAAATATATCCAGTGCACATATATTAATTATCCAGTGCACATATATTTTATATATCCAAAGCACATATATTATATATATCCAGTGCACATATATTAAATATCCAGTGCACATATATTAAATATCCATTGCACATATATTATATATATCCAGTGCACATATATTAAATATCCAGTGCACATATAATAAATATCCAGTGCACATATATTATATATCCAGTGCACATAAATTAAATATCCAGTGCACATATATTATATATATCTAGTGCACATATAATAAATATCCAGTGCACATACATTAAATATCCAGTGCACATATATTAAATATATCCAGTGCACATATATTAAATATCCAGTGCACATATATTATATATCCAGTGCACATACATTGTATTTATCCAGTGCACATAAATTATATATCCAGTGCACATACATTATATATATCCAGTGCACATTTATTAAATATCTAGTGCACATATATCATATTTCCAGTGCACATATATTATGTATATCCAGTGCACATATATTAAATATCCAGTGCACATATATTATATATCCAGTGCACATACATTATATATATATATATCAAGTGCACATATATTAAATATCCAGTGCACATATATTATATATCCAGTGCACATACATTATATATTTCCAGTGCACATATTTTATCAATATACAGTGCATATATATTAAATATCCAGTGCACACATATTATATATCCAGTGCACATACATTATATATATCCAGTGCACATATATTAAATATCCTTTGCACAAAAATTAAATATCCAGTGCACATAAATTATATATCCAGTGCACATACATTGTATATATCCAGTGCACATTTATTAAATATCCAGTGCACATATATTAAATATATCCAGTACACATATATTAAATATCCAGTGCACAAAAATTAAATATCCATTGCACATAAATTATATATCCAGTGCACATACATTATATATATCCAGTGCACATTTATTAAATATCCAGTGCACATATATTAAAAATCCAGTGCACATAAATTATATATCCAGTGCACATACATTATATATATCCAGTGCACATTTATTTAATATCAAGTGCACATATATTATATTTCCAGTGCACATATTGTATCTATATAAAGTGCACATATATTAAATATCCAGTGCACACATACTACAAATCCAGTGCACATACATTATATATATCCAGTGCACATATATTAAATCTCCAGTGCACATATATTAAATATCCATTGCACATATATTATATATATCCAGAGCACATATATTAAATATCCAGTGCACATATATTATATATTTATCCAGTGCACATATATTATATATATTCAGTGCACATAAATTAAATATCCAGTTCGCATATATTATATATCCAGTGCACATATATTATATTTCCAGTACACATATATTATATATATCCAGTGCACATATATTAAATATCCAGTGCACATATATTAAACATCCAGTGCACATATAATATATATCCAGTTCGCATATATTATATATCCAGTGCACATATATTAAATATCCAGTGCACATATATTATATATCCAGTGCTCATACATTATATATATCCAGTGCACATTTATTAAATATCCAGTGCACATATATTATAAATATCCAGTGCACATATATTAAATATCCAGTGCACATATATTAAATATATCCAGTGCACATACATTATATATATCCAGTGCACATTTATTAAATATCCAGTGCAAATATATTATATATATCTAGTGCACATATAATAAATATCCAGTGCACATATATTAAATATCCAGTGCACATATATTAAATATATCCAGTACACATATATTAAAAATCCAGTGCACAAAAATTAAATATCCAGTGCACATAAATTATATATCCAGTGCACATACATTATATATATATCCAGTGCACACCTATTTAATATCCAGTGCACATATATTATATATCCAGTGCACATACATTATATATATCCAGTGCACATATATTATATATATCCAGTGCACATATATTATATTTCCAGTGCACATATATTAAATATCCAGTGCACATATATTTAAAATATCCAGTGCACATACATTATATATATCCAGTGCACAAAAATTAAATATCCAGTGCACATAAATTATATATCCAGTGCACATATATTAAATATCCAGTGCACATATATTAAACATCCATTGCACATATATTATATATCCAGTACACATATATTATATATATCCAGTGCACATATATTACATATTTAGTGCAAATATATGAAATATCCAGTGCACATATATTATATATATATATATATATCCAGTGCACATATATTAAACATCCAGTGCACATATATTATATTTCAAGTGCACATATATTATATATATATATATATCCAGTGCAAATATATTAAATATCCAGTGCACATAAATTAAATATCCAGTGCACATAAATTTTATATCCAGTGCACATACATTATATATATCCAGTGCACATTTATTAAATATCCAGTGCACAAATATTAAAAATCCAGTGCACATAAATTATATATCCAGTGCACATACATTATATATATCCAGTGCACATTTATTTATTATCCAGTGCACATATATTATATTTCCAGTGCACATATTGTATCGATATTAAGTGCACATATATTAAATATCCAGTGCACACATATTACATATCCAGTGCACATACATTATATATATCCAGTGCACAGATATTAAATATCCAGTGCACATATATGATATATACAGTGCACATATATTATATATATCCAGTGCACATATATTAAATATCCAGTGCACATATATTATATATCCAGTGCATATACATTGTATTTATCCAGTGCACATAAATTATATATCCAGTGCACATACATTATATATATCCAGTGCACATTTATTAAATATCTATTGCACATATATTATATTTCCAGTGCACATCTATTATATATATCCAGTGCAAATATATTAAATATCCAGTGCACGTAAATTAAATATCCAGTGCACATAAATTATATATCCAGTGCACATACATTATATATATCCAGTGCACATATATTATATTTCCAGTGCACATATATTATATTTCCAGTGCACATATTTTTATCAATATACAGTGCACATATATTAAATATCCAGTGCACACATATTATATATCCAGTGCACATACATTATATTTATCCAGTGCACATATATTAAACATCCATTGCACATATATTATATATCCAGTACACATATATTATATATATCCAGTGCACATATATTACATATTTAGTGCAATTATATGAAATATCAAGTGCACATATATTATATATATATATATATATCCAGTGCATATATATTAAACATCCAGTGCACATATATTATATTTCAAGTGCACATATATTATATATATATATATCCAGTGCAAATATATTAAATATCCAGTGCACATAAATTAAATATCCCGTGCACATAAATTATATATCCAGTGCACATACATTATATATATCCAGTGCACATTTATTAAATATCCAGTGCACAAATATTAAAAATCCAGTGCACATAAATTATATATCCAGTGCACATACATTATATATATCCAGTGCACATTTATTTAATATCCAGTGCACATATATTATATTTCCAGTGCACATATTGTATCGATATTAAGTGCACATAGATTAAATATCCAGTGCACACATATTACATATCCAGTGCACATACATTATATATATCCAGTGCACAGATATTAAATATCCAGTGCACAAAAATTAAATATCCAGTGCACATAAATTATATATCCAGTGCACATATATTATATATATCCAGTGCACATATATTAAATATCCAGTGCACATATATTAAACATCCAGTGCACATATATTATATATCCGGTGCACATATATTATATATATCCAGTGCACATATATTAAATATCCAGTGCAAATATATTAAATATCCAGTGCACATATAATATATATATATATATATATATATATATATATATCCAGTGCACATTTATTAATCATCTATTGCACATATATTATATTTCCAGTGCACATCTATTATATATATTCAGTCCAAATATATTAAATATCCAGTGCACATAAATTAAATATCCAGTGCACATAAATTATATATCCAGTGCACATACATTATATATATCCAGTGCACATTTATTAAACATCTATTGCACATATATTATATTTCCAGTGCACATAAATTATATATATCCAGTGCAAATATATTAAATAACCAGTACACATTTATTAATCATCTATTGCACATATATTATATTTCCAGTGCACATCTATTATATATATCCAGTCCAAATATATTAAATATCCAGTGCACATATATTAAATATCCAGAGCACATAAATTAAATATCCAGTGCACATATATTATATATCCAGTGCACATATATTATATATCCAGTGCACACATATTATATATATCCAGTGCAAATATATTATATATATTCAGTGCACATATATTAAATATCCAGTGCGCATATATTATATATCCAGTGCACATATATTAAATATCCAGTGCGCATATATTATATATCCAGTGCACATATATTAAATATCCAGTGCACATATATTAAACATCCAGCGCGCATATATTATATATCCAGTGCACATATATTATATATATCCAGTGCTCATATATTTGATATCCAGTGCACATATATTAAATATATCCAGTGCACATATATTAAATATCCAGTGCACATAAATTAAATATCCAGTGCACATCAATTTTATATCCAGTGCACATTTATTAAATATCTAATGCACATATATTACATTTCCAGTGCTCATATATTATATATATCCAGTGCACATATATTTAATATCCAGTGCACATATATTAAATATCCAGTGCACATAAATTATATATCCAGTGCACATACATTATATATATCTAGTGCACATTTATTAAATATCCAGTGCACATATATTATATTTCCAGTGCACATATATTATATATATCCAGTGCAAATATATTAAATATCCAGTGCACATAAATTAAATATCCAGTGCACATAAATTATATATCGAGTGCACATATATTATGTATATCCAGTGCACATTTATTTAATATCCAGTGCACATATATTATATTTCCAGTGCACATATATTATATATATCCAGTGCAAATATATTAAATATCCAGTGCACATATATTAAATATCCAGTGCACATATAAAAAATATCCAGTGCACATATATTATATATCCAGTGCACATATATTAAATATCCAGTGCACATGTATTATATATATCTAGTGCACATATAATAAATATCCAGTGCACATATATTAAATATCCAGTGCACATATATTATATATCCAGTGCACATACATTATATATATCCAGTGCACATATATTAAATATCCAGTGCACATATATTATATATCCAGTGCTCATACATTATATATATCCAGTGCACATTTATTAAATATCCAGTGCACATATATTATAAATATCCAGTGCACATATATTAAATATCCAGTGCACATATATTAAATATATCCAGTGCACATATATTAAATATCCAGTTCACATATATTATATATCCAGTGCACATACATTATATATATCCAGTGCACATATATTAAATATCCAGTGCACATATACTATATATACAGTGCACATACATTATATATATCCTGTGCACATATATTAAAAATCCAGTGCACATATATTAAATCTCCAGTGCACATATATTAATTATCCAGTGCACATATATTATATATATCCAGTGCACATATATTAAATATCTAGTGCACATAAATTAAATATCCAGTGCACATAAATCATATATCCAGTGCACATACATTATATATATCCAGTGCACATTTATTAATCATCTATTGCACATATATTATATTTCCAGTGCACATCTATTATATATATCCAGTCCAAATATATTAAATATCCAGTGCACATAAATAACATATCCAGTGCACATACATTATATATATCCAGTGCACATTTATTAACATCTATTGCACATATATTATATTTCAAGTGCACATATATTATATATATCCAGTGCAAATATATTAAATAACCAGTGCACATATATTGTATTTCCAGTGCACATATTGTATCTATATAAAGTGAATATATATTAAATATCCAGTGCACACATATTATATATCCAGTGCACATATATTAAATCTCCAGTGCACATATATTAAATATCCAGAGCACATAAATTAAATATCCAGTGCACATATATTATATATCCAGTGCACATATATTATATATCCAGTGCACACATATTATATATATCCAGTGCACATACATTATATATATCCAGTGCAAATATATTATATATATTCAGTGCACATATATTAAATATCCAGTGCGCATATATTATATATCCAGTGCACATATATTAAATATCCAGTGCACATATATTAAACATCCAGCGCGCATATATTATATATCCAGTACACATATATTATATAAATCCAGTGCTCATATATTTAATATCCAGTGCACATATATTAAATATATCCAGTGCACATATATTAAATATCCAGTGCACATAAATTAAATATCCAGTGCACATCAATTATATATCCAGTGCACATTTATTAAATATCTAATGCACATATATTACATTTCCAGTGCTCATATATTATATATATGCAGTGCACATATATTTAATGTCCAGTGCACATATATTAAATACATCCAGTGCACATATATTAAATATTCAGTGCACATAAATTATATATCCAGTGCACATACATTATATATATCTAATGCACATTTATTAAATATCCATTGCACATATATTATATTTCCAGTGCACATATATTATATATATCCAGTGCAAATATATTAAATATCCAGTGCACATAAATTAAATATCCAGTGCACATAAATTATATATCCAGTGCACATATATTACGAATATCTAGTGCACATTTATTTAATATCCAGTGCACATATATTATATTTCCAGTGCACATATATTATATATGTCCAGTGCAAATATATTAAATATCCAGTGCACATATATTAAATATCCAGTGCACATATAATAAATATCCAGTGCACATATATTATATATCCAGTGCACATATATTAAATATCCAGTGCACATGTATTATATATATCTAGTGCACATATAATAAATATCCAGTGCACATATATTAAATATCCAGTGCACATATATTATATATCCAGTGCACATACATTATATATATCCAGTGCACATATATTAAATATCCAGTGCACATATATTATATATCCAGTGCTCATACATTATATATATCCAGTGCACATTTATTAAATATCCAGTGCACTTATATTATAAATATCCAGTGCACATATATTAAATATCCAGTGCACATATATTAAATATATCCAGTGCACATATATTAAATATCCAGTGCACATATATTAAATATATCCAGTGCACATATATTAAATATATCCAGTGCACATATATTAAATATCCAGTGCACATATATTATATATATCCAAAGCACATACATTATATATATCCAGTGCACATATATTAAATATCCAGTGCACATATATTATATATCCAGTGCACATACATTATATATTTCCAGTGCACATATTTTATCAATATACAGTGCACATATATCAAATAACCAGTGCACACATATTATATATCCAGTGCACATACATTATATATATCCAGTGCACATATATTAAATATCGTTTGCACATATATTATATATATCCAGTGCACATACATTATATATATCAAGTGCACATATATTAAATATCCAGTGCACATATATTAAATATATCCAGTGCACATATATTAAATATCCAGTGCACAAAAATTAAATATCCAGTGCACATAAATTATATATCCAGTGCACATACATTATATATATCCCGTGCACACCTATTTAATATTCAGTGCACATATATTATATTTCCAGTGCACATATATTATTTATATCCAGTGCACATATATTAAATATCCAGTGCACATATGTTAAATATCCAGTGCACATAAATTATATATCTAGTGCACATACATTATATATATCCAGTGCACATTTATTGAATATCCAGTGCACATATATTATATATATCTAGTGCAAATATAATATATATAGTGCACATATATTAAATATCCAGTGCTCATATATTAAATATATCCAGTGCACATATATTAAATATCCAGTGCACATGTATTATATATATCCAAAGCACATATATTATATATATCCAGTGCACATATATTAAATATCCAGTGCACATATATTAAACATCCAGTGCACATATAATATATATCCAGTTCGCATATATTATATATCCAGTGCACATATATTAAATATCCAGTGCACATATATTATATATCCAGTGCTCATACATTATATATATCCAGTGCACATTTATTAAATATCCAGTGCACATATATTATAAATATCCAGTGCACATATATTAAATATCCAGTGCACATATATTAAATATATCCAGTGCACATACATTATATATATCCAGTGCACATTTATTAAATATCCAGTGCAAATATATTATATATATCTAGTGCACATATAATAAATATCCAGTGCACATATATTAAATATCCAGTGCACATATATTAAATATATCCAGTACACATATATTAAAAATCCAGTGCACAAAAATTAAATATCCAGTGCACATAAATTATATATCCAGTGCACATACATTATATATATATCCAGTGCACACCTATTTAATATCCAGTGCTCATATATTATATTTCTAGTGCACATATATTATATATATCCAGTGCACATATATTAAATATCCAGTGCACATATATTAAATATCCAGTGCACATATATTATATATCCAGTGCACATACATTATATATATCCAGTGCACATATATTATATATATCCAGTGCACATATATTATATTTCCAGTGCACATATATTAAATATCCAGTGCACATATATTTAAAATATCCAGTGCACATACATTATATATATCCAGTGCACAAAAATTAAATATCCAGTGCACATAAATTATATATCCAGTGCACATATATTAAATATCCAGTGCACATATATTAAACATCCATTGCACATATATTATATATCCAGTACACATATATTATATATATCCAGTGCACATATATTACATATTTAGTGCAAATATATGAAATATCCAGTGCACATATATTATATATATATATATATCCAGTGCACATATATTAAACATCCAGTGCACATATATTATATTTCAAGTGCACATATATTATATATATATATATATATCCAGTGCAAATATATTAAATATCCAGTGCACATAAATTAAATATCCAGTGCACATAAATTTTATATCCAGTGCACATACATTATATATATCCAGTGCACATTTATTAAATATCCAGTGCACAAATATTAAAAATCCAGTGCACATAAATTATATATCCAGTGCACATACATTATATATATCCAGTGCACATTTATTTATTATCCAGTGCACATATATTATATTTCCAGTGCACATATTGTATCGATATTAAGTGCACATATGTTAAATATCCAGTGCACACATATTACATATCCAGTGCACATACATTATATATATCCAGTGCACAGATATTAAATATCCAGTGCACATATATGATATATACAGTGCACATATATTATATATATCCAGTGCACATATATTAAATATCCAGTGCACATATATTATATATCCAGTGCACATACATTGTATTTATCCAGTGCACATAAATTATATATCCAGTGCACATACATTATATATATCCAGTGCACATTTATTAAATATCTATTGCACATATATTATATTTCCAGTGCACATCTATTATATATATCCAGTGCAAATATATTAAATATCCAGTGCACGTAAATTAAATATCCAGTGCACATAAATTATATATCCAGTGCACATACATTATATATATCCAGTGCACATATATTATATTTCCAGTGCACATATATTATATTTCCAGTGCACATATTTTTATCAATATACAGTGCACATATATTAAATATCCAGTGCACACATATTATATATCCAGTGCACATACATTATATTTATCCAGTGCACATATATTAAATATCCAGTGCACATATATTATATATCCAGTGCACATACATTATATATATCCAGTGCACAGATATTAAATATCCAGTGCACATATATTATATATACAGTGCACATATATTAAACATCCATTGCACATATATTATATATCCAGTACACATATATTATATATATCCAGTGCACATATATTACATATTTAGTGCAATTATATGAAATATCAAGTGCACATATATTATATATATATATATATATATATCCAGTGCATATATATTAAACATCCAGTGCACATATATTATATTTCAAGTGCACATATATTATATATATATATATATCCAGTGCAAATATATTAAATATCCAGTGCACATAAATTAAATATCCCGTGCACATAAATTATATATCCAGTGCACATACATTATATATATCCAGTGCACATATATTAAATATCCAGTGCACATATATTAAATATATCCAGTGCACATATATTAAATATCCAGTTCACATATATTATATATCCAGTGCACATACATTATATATATCCAGTGCACATATATTAAATATCCAGTGCACATATACTATATATACAGTGCACATACATTATATATATCCTGTGCACATATATTAAAAATCCAGTGCACATATATTAAATCTCCAGTGCACATATATTAATTATCCAGTGCACATATATTATATATATCCAGTGCACATATATTAAATATCTAGTGCACATAAATTAAATATCCAGTGCACATAAATCATATATCCAGTGCACATACATTATATATATCCAGTGCACATTTATTAATCATCTATTGCACATATATTATATTTCCAGTGCACATCTATTATATATATCCAGTCCAAATATATTAAATATCCAGTGCACATAAATAACATATCCAGTGCACATACATTATATATATCCAGTGCACATTTATTAACATCTATTGCACATATATTATATTTCAAGTGCACATATATTATATATATCCAGTGCAAATATATTAAATAACCAGTGCACATATATTGTATTTCCAGTGCACATATTGTATCTATATAAAGTGAATATATATTAAATATCCAGTGCACACATATTATATATCCAGTGCACATATATTAAATCTCCAGTGCACATATATTAAATATCCAGAGCACATAAATTAAATATCCAGTGCACATATATTATATATCCAGTGCACATATATTATATATCCAGTGCACACATATTATATATATCCAGTGCACATACATTATATATATCCAGTGCAAATATATTATATATATTCAGTGCACATATATTAAATATCCAGTGCGCATATATTATATATCCAGTGCACATATATTAAATATCCAGTGCACATATATTAAACATCCAGCGCGCATATATTATATATCCAGTACACATATATTATATAAATCCAGTGCTCATATATTTAATATCCAGTGCACATATATTAAATATATCCAGTGCACATATATTAAATATCCAGTGCACATAAATTAAATATCCAGTGCACATCAATTATATATCCAGTGCACATTTATTAAATATCTAATGCACATATATTACATTTCCAGTGCTCATATATTATATATATGCAGTGCACATATATTTAATGTCCAGTGCACATATATTAAATACATCCAGTGCACATATATTAAATATTCAGTGCACATAAATTATATATCCAGTGCACATACATTATATATATCTAATGCACATTTATTAAATATCCATTGCACATATATTATATTTCCAGTGCACATATATTATATATATCCAGTGCAAATATATTAAATATCCAGTGCACATAAATTAAATATCCAGTGCACATAAATTATATATCCAGTGCACATATATTATGAATATCTAGTGCACATTTATTTAATATCCAGTGCACATATATTATATTTCCAGTGCACATATATTATATATGTCCAGTGCAAATATATTAAATATCCAGTGCACATATATTAAATATCCAGTGCACATATAATAAATATCCAGTGCACATATATTATATATCCAGTGCACATATATTAAATATCCAGTGCACATGTATTATATATATCTAGTGCACATATAATAAATATCCAGTGCACATATATTAAATATCCAGTGCACATATATTATATATCCAGTGCACATACATTATATATATCCAGTGCACATATATTAAATATCCAGTGCACATATATTATATATCCAGTGCTCATACATTATATATATCCAGTGCACATTTATTAAATATCCAGTGCACTTATATTATAAATATCCAGTGCACATATATTAAATATCCAGTGCACATATATTAAATATATCCAGTGCACATATATTAAATATCCAGTGCACATATATTATATATCCAGTGCACATACATTATATATATCCAGTGCACATATATTAAATATCCAGTGCACATATACTATATATACAGTGCACATACATTATATATATCCAGTGCACATTTATTAAATATCCAGTGCACACATATTATATATCCAGTGCACATACATTATATATATCCAGTGCACATATATTAAATATCCAGTGCACATATATTAAATATATCCAGTGCACATATATTAAATATCCAGTGCACAAAAATTAAATATCCAGTGCACATAAATTATATATCCAGTGCACATACATTATATATATCCAGTGCACATATATTAAATATCCTTTGCACATATATTATATATATCCAGTGCACATATATTAAATATCCAGTGCACACATATTATATATCCAGTGCACATACATTATATATATCCAGTGCACATATATTAAATATCCAGTGCACATATATTATATATATCCAGTGCACACCTATTTAATATCCAGTGCACATATATTATATATCCAGTGCACATATATTATTTATATCCAGTGCACATATATTAAATATCCAGTGCACATAAATTATATATCCAGTGCACATACATTATATATATCCAATGCACATTTATTAAATATCCAGTGCACATATATTATATATATCTAATGCACATATAATAAATATACAGTGCACATATATTAAATATCCAGTGCACATATATTAAATATATCCAGTGCACATATATTAAATATATCCAGTGCACATATATTAAATATCCAGTGCACATATATTATATATATCCAAAGCACATACATTATATATATCCAGTGCACATATATTAAATATCCAGTGCACATATATTATATATCCAGTGCACATACATTATATATTTCCAGTGCACATATTTTATCAATATACAGTGCACATATATCAAATAACCAGTGCACACATATTATATATCCAGTGCACATACATTATATATATCCAGTGCACATATATTAAATATCGTTTGCACATATATTATATATATCCAGTGCACATACATTATATATATCAAGTGCACATATATTAAATATCCAGTGCACATATATTAAATATATCCAGTGCACATATATTAAATATCCAGTGCACAAAAATTAAATATCCAGTGCACATAAATTATATATCCAGTGCACATACATTATATATATCCCGTGCACACCTATTTAATATTCAGTGCACATATATTATATTTCCAGTGCACATATATTATTTATATCCAGTGCACATATATTAAATATCCAGTGCACATATGTTAAATATCCAGTGCACATAAATTATATATCTAGTGCACATACATTATATATATCCAGTGCACATTTATTGAATATCCAGTGCACATATATTATATATATCTAGTGCAAATATAATATATATAGTGCACATATATTAAATATCCAGTGCTCATATATTAAATATATCCAGTGCACATATATTAAATATCCAGTGCACATGTATTATATATATCCAAAGCACATATATTATATATATCCAGTGCACATATATTAAATATCCAGTGCACATATATTAAACATCCAGTGCACATATAATATATATCCAGTTCGCATATATTATATATCCAGTGCACATATATTAAATATCCAGTGCACATATATTATATATCCAGTGCTCATACATTATATATATCCAGTGCACATTTATTAAATATCCAGTGCACATATATTATAAATATCCAGTGCACATATATTAAATATCCAGTGCACATATATTAAATATATCCAGTGCACATACATTATATATATCCAGTGCACATTTATTAAATATCCAGTGCAAATATATTATATATATCTAGTGCACATATAATAAATATCCAGTGCACATATATTAAATATCCAGTGCACATATATTAAATATATCCAGTACACATATATTAAAAATCCAGTGCACAAAAATTAAATATCCAGTGCACATAAATTATATATCCAGTGCACATACATTATATATATATCCAGTGCACACCTATTTAATATCCAGTGCTCATATATTATATTTCTAGTGCACATATATTATATATATCCAGTGCACATATATTAAATATCCAGTGCACATATATTAAATATCCAGTGCACATATATTATATATCCAGTGCACATACATTATATATATCCAGTGCACATATATTATATATATCCAGTGCACATATATTATATTTCCAGTGCACATATATTAAATATCCAGTGCACATATATTTAAAATATCCAGTGCACATACATTATATATATCCAGTGCACAAAAATTAAATATCCAGTGCACATAAATTATATATCCAGTGCACATATATTAAATATCCAGTGCACATATATTAAACATCCATTGCACATATATTATATATCCAGTACACATATATTATATATATCCAGTGCACATATATTACATATTTAGTGCAAATATATGAAATATCCAGTGCACATATATTATATATATATATATATCCAGTGCACATATATTAAACATCCAGTGCACATATATTATATTTCAAGTGCACATATATTATATATATATATATCCAGTGCAAATATATTAAATATCCAGTGCACATAAATTAAATATCCAGTGCACATAAATTTTATATCCAGTGCACATACATTATATATATCCAGTGCACATTTATTAAATATCCAGTGCACAAATATTAAAAATCCAGTGCACATAAATTATATATCCAGTGCACATACATTATATATATCCAGTGCACATTTATTTATTATCCAGTGCACATATATTATATTTCCAGTGCACATATTGTATCGATATTAAGTGCACATATATTAAATATCCAGTGCACACATATTACATATCCAGTGCACATACATTATATATATCCAGTGCACAGATATTAAATATCCAGTGCACATATATGATATATACAGTGCACATATATTATATATATCCAGTGCACATATATTAAATATCCAGTGCACATATATTATATATCCAGTGCACATACATTGTATTTATCCAGTGCACATAAATTATATATCCAGTGCACATACATTATATATATCCAGTGCACATTTATTAAATATCTATTGCACATATATTATATTTCCAGTGCACATCTATTATATATATCCAGTGCAAATATATTAAATATCCAGTGCACGTAAATTAAATATCCAGTGCACATAAATTATATATCCAGTGCACATACATTATATATATCCAGTGCACATATATTATATTTCCAGTGCACATATATTATATTTCCAGTGCACATATTTTTATCAATATACAGTGCACATATATTAAATATCCAGTGCACACATATTATATATCCAGTGCACATACATTATATTTATCCAGTGCACATATATTAAATATCCAGTGCACATATATTATATATCCAGTGCACATACATTATATATATCCAGTGCACAGATATTAAATATCCAGTGCACATATATTATATATACAGTGCACATATATTAAACATCCATTGCACATATATTATATATCCAGTACACATATATTATATATATCCAGTGCACATATATTACATATTTAGTGCAATTATATGAAATATCAAGTGCACATATATTATATATATATATATATATCCAGTGCATATATATTAAACATCCAGTGCACATATATTATATTTCAAGTGCACATATATTATATATATATATATATCCAGTGCAAATATATTAAATATCCAGTGCACATAAATTAAATATCCCGTGCACATAAATTATATATCCAGTGCACATACATTATATATATCCAGTGCACATATATTAAATATCCAGTGCACATATATTAAATATATCCAGTGCACATATATTAAATATCCAGTTCACATATATTATATATCCAGTGCACATACATTATATATATCCAGTGCACATATATTAAATATCCAGTGCACATATACTATATATACAGTGCACATACATTATATATATCCTGTGCACATATATTAAAAATCCAGTGCACATATATTAAATCTCCAGTGCACATATATTAATTATCCAGTGCACATATATTATATATATCCAGTGCACATATATTAAATATCTAGTGCACATAAATTAAATATCCAGTGCACATAAATCATATATCCAGTGCACATACATTATATATATCCAGTGCACATTTATTAATCATCTATTGCACATATATTATATTTCCAGTGCACATCTATTATATATATCCAGTCCAAATATATTAAATATCCAGTGCACATAAATAACATATCCAGTGCACATACATTATATATATCCAGTGCACATTTATTAACATCTATTGCACATATATTATATTTCAAGTGCACATATATTATATATATCCAGTGCAAATATATTAAATAACCAGTGCACATATATTGTATTTCCAGTGCACATATTGTATCTATATAAAGTGAATATATATTAAATATCCAGTGCACACATATTATATATCCAGTGCACATATATTAAATCTCCAGTGCACATATATTAAATATCCAGAGCACATAAATTAAATATCCAGTGCACATATATTATATATCCAGTGCACATATATTATATATCCAGTGCACACATATTATATATATCCAGTGCACATACATTATATATATCCAGTGCAAATATATTATATATATTCAGTGCACATATATTAAATATCCAGTGCGCATATATTATATATCCAGTGCACATATATTAAATATCCAGTGCACATATATTAAACATCCAGCGCGCATATATTATATATCCAGTACACATATATTATATAAATCCAGTGCTCATATATTTAATATCCAGTGCACATATATTAAATATATCCAGTGCACATATATTAAATATCCAGTGCACATAAATTAAATATCCAGTGCACATCAATTATATATCCAGTGCACATTTATTAAATATCTAATGCACATATATTACATTTCCAGTGCTCATATATTATATATATGCAGTGCACATATATTTAATGTCCAGTGCACATATATTAAATACATCCAGTGCACATATATTAAATATTCAGTGCACATAAATTATATATCCAGTGCACATACATTATATATATCTAATGCACATTTATTAAATATCCATTGCACATATATTATATTTCCAGTGCACATATATTATATATATCCAGTGCAAATATATTAAATATCCAGTGCACATAAATTAAATATCCAGTGCACATAAATTATATATCCAGTGCACATATATTATGAATATCTAGTGCACATTTATTTAATATCCAGTGCACATATATTATATTTCCAGTGCACATATATTATATATGTCCAGTGCAAATATATTAAATATCCAGTGCACATATATTAAATATCCAGTGCACATATAATAAATATCCAGTGCACATATATTATATATCCAGTGCACATATATTAAATATCCAGTGCACATGTATTATATATATCTAGTGCACATATAATAAATATCCAGTGCACATATATTAAATATCCAGTGCACATATATTATATATCCAGTGCACATACATTATATATATCCAGTGCACATATATTAAATATCCAGTGCACATATATTATATATCCAGTGCTCATACATTATATATATCCAGTGCACATTTATTAAATATCCAGTGCACTTATATTATAAATATCCAGTGCACATATATTAAATATCCAGTGCACATATATTAAATATATCCAGTGCACATATATTAAATATCCAGTGCACATATATTATATATCCAGTGCACATACATTATATATATCCAGTGCACATATATTAAATATCCAGTGCACATATACTATATATACAGTGCACATACATTATATATATCCAGTGCACATTTATTAAATATCCAGTGCACACATATTATATATCCAGTGCACATACATTATATATATCCAGTGCACATATATTAAATATCCAGTGCACATATATTAAATATATCCAGTGCACATATATTAAATATCCAGTGCACAAAAATTAAATATCCAGTGCACATAAATTATATATCCAGTGCACATACATTATATATATCCAGTGCACATATATTAAATATCCTTTGCACATATATTATATATATCCAGTGCACATATATTAAATATCCAGTGCACACATATTATATATCCAGTGCACATACATTATATATATCCAGTGCACATATATTAAATATCCAGTGCACATATATTATATATATCCAGTGCACACCTATTTAATATCCAGTGCACATATATTATATATCCAGTGCACATATATTATTTATATCCAGTGCACATATATTAAATATCCAGTGCACATAAATTATATATCCAGTGCACATACATTATATATATCCAATGCACA
Organism: Leptodactylus fuscus; assembly: GCF_031893055.1. NCBI lineage: Eukaryota > Metazoa > Chordata > Amphibia > Anura > Leptodactylidae > Leptodactylus > Leptodactylus fuscus. The sequence continues at coordinate 124,735 of NW_027439810.1, forward strand.
TTTATTAAATATCCAGTGCACATATATTATATATATCTAATGCACATATAATAAATATACAGTGCACATATATTAAATATCCAGTGCACATATATTAAATATATCCAGTGCACATATATTAAATATATCCAGTGCACATATATTAAATATCCAGTGCACATATATTATATATATCCAAAGCACATACATTATATATATCCAGTGCACATATATTAAATATCCAGTGCACATATATTATATATCCAGTGCACATACATTATATATTTCCAGTGCACATATTTTATCAATATACAGTGCACATATATCAAATAACCAGTGCACACATATTATATATCCAGTGCACATACATTATATATATCCAGTGCACATATATTAAATATCGTTTGCACATATATTATATATATCCAGTGCACATACATTATATATATCAAGTGCACATATATTAAATATCCAGTGCACATATATTAAATATATCCAGTGCACATATATTAAATATCCAGTGCACAAAAATTAAATATCCAGTGCACATAAATTATATATCCAGTGCACATACATTATATATATCCCGTGCACACCTATTTAATATTCAGTGCACATATATTATATTTCCAGTGCACATATATTATTTATATCCAGTGCACATATATTAAATATCCAGTGCACATATGTTAAATATCCAGTGCACATAAATTATATATCTAGTGCACATACATTATATATATCCAGTGCACATTTATTGAATATCCAGTGCACATATATTATATATATCTAGTGCAAATATAATATATATAGTGCACATATATTAAATATCCAGTGCTCATATATTAAATATATCCAGTGCACATATATTAAATATCCAGTGCACATGTATTATATATATCCAAAGCACATATATTATATATATCCAGTGCACATATATTAAATATCCAGTGCACATATATTAAACATCCAGTGCACATATATTATATATATCCAGTGCACATAAATTAAATATCCAGTGCACATATATTAAACATCCAGTGCACATATATTAAATATCCAGTGCACATAAATTATATATCCAGTGCACATAAATTATATAAACCCAGTGCACATTTATTTAATATCCAGTGCACATATATTATATATATCCAGTGCACATATATTAAATATCCAATGCACATATATTAAACATCCAGTGCACATATATTATATATATCCAGTGCACATAAATTAAATATCCAGTACACATATATTAAAAATCCAGTGCACATATATTATATATCCAGTGCACATATATTATATATATCCAGTGCACATATATTAAATATCCACTGCACAAAAATTAAATATCCAGTGCACATAAATTATATATACAGTGCACATAAATTATATATACCCAGTGCACATTTATTTAATATCCAGTGCACATATATTATATTTCCAGTGCACATATATTATATATATCCAGTGCAAATATATTAAATATTCAGTGCACATATGTTAAATATCCAGTGCACATATAATAAATATCCAGTGCATATATATTATATATCCAGTGCACAGACATTATATATATCCAGTGCACATATATTAAATATCCAGTGCACATATATTATATATATCTAGTGCACATATAATAAATATCCAGTGCACATATATTAAATATCCAGTGCACATAAATTAAATTTCCAGTGCACATAAATTATATATCCAGTGCATATACATTATATATATCCAGTTCAAATATATTAAATAGCCAGTGCACATATATTAAATATATCCAGTGCATATATATTAAATATCCAGTGCACAAAAATTAAATATCCAGTGCACATAAATTATATATCCAGTGCATATACATTATATATATCCAGTTCAAATATATTAAATATCCAGTGCACATATATTAAATATATCCAGTGCACATATATTAAATATCCAGTGCACAAAAATTAAATATCCAGTGCACATAAATTATATATCCAGTGCACATACATTATATATATATCCAGTGCACACCTATTTAATATCCAGTGCACATATATTATATTTCCAGTGCACATATATTATTTATATCCAGTGCACATATATTAAATATCCAGTGCACATATATTAAATATCCAGTGCACATATATTAAATATCCAGTGCACATAAATTATATATCTAGTGCACATACATTATATATATCCAGTGCACATTTATTAAATATCCAGTGCACATATATTATATATATCTAGTGCACATATAATATATCTAGTGCACATATATTAAATATCCAGTGCTCATATATTAAATATATACAGTGCACATATATTATATATATCCAAAGCACATATATTATATATATCCAGTGCACATATATTAAATATCCAGTGCACATATATTAAACATCCAGTGCACATACATTATATATATCCAGTGCACATTTATTAAATATCCAGTGCACATATATTATATATATCTAGTGCACATATAATATATCTAGTGCACATATATTAAATATCCAGTGCTCATATATTAAATATATACAGTGCACATATATTATATATATCCAAAGCACATATATTATATATATCCAGTGCACATATATTAAATATCCAGTGCACATATATTAAACATCCAGTGCACATATATTATATATATCCAGTGCACATAATTTAAATATCCAGTGCACATATATTAAACATCCAGTACACATATATTAAATATCCAGTGCACATAAATTATATATCCAGTCCACATAAATTATATAAACCCAGTGCACATTTATTTTATATCCAGTGCACATATATTATATATATCCAGTGCACATATATTAAATATCCAGTGCACATATATTAAACATCCAGTGCATATATATTATATATATCCAGTGCACATAAATTAAATATCCAGTGCACATATATTAAACATCCAGTGCACATATATTATATATCCAGTGCACATATATTATATATATATATGTCCAGTGCACATATATTAAATTTCCAGTGCACATAAATTAAATATCCAGTGCACATAAATTATATATCCAGTGCACATAAATTATATATACCCAGTGCACATTTATTTAATATCCAGTGCACATATATTATATTTCCAGTGCACATATATTATATATATCCAGTGCAAATATATTAAATATTCAGTGCACATATATTAAATATCCAGTGCACATATAATAAATTTCCAGTGCACATATATTATATATCCAGTGCACAGACATTATATATATCCAGTGCACATATATTAAATATCCAGTGCACATATATTATATATATCTAGTGCACATATAATAAATATCCAGTGCACATATATTAAATATCCAGTGCACATAAATTAAATTTCCAGTGCACATAAATTATATATCCAGTGCATATACATTAGATATATCCAGTGCAAATACATTAAATATCCAGTGCACATATATTAAACATCCAGTGCACATAAATTATATATCCAGTGCACATACATTATATATATATATCCAGTGCACACCTATTTAATATCCAGTGCACATATATTATATATATCCAGTGCAAATATATTAAATATCCAGTGCACATAAATTAAATATCCAGTGCACATAAATTATATATCCAGTGCACATACATTATATATATCCAGTGCACATTTATTAAATATCCAGTGCACATATATTAAAAAATCCAGTGCACATAAATTATATATCCAGTGCACATACATTATATATATCCAGTGCACATTTATTTAATATCCAGTGCACATATATTATATTTCCAGTGCACATTTATTATATACATCCAGTGCAAATATATTAAATATCCAGTGCACATAAATTAAATATCCAGTGCACATAAATTATATATCCAGTGCACATAAATTATATATATCCAGTGCACATTTATTTAATATCCAGTGCACATATATTAAATCTCCAGTGCACATATATTAAATATCCAGAGCACATAAATTAAATATCCAGTGCACATATATTATATATCCAGTGCACATATATTATATATCCAGTGCACACATATTATATATATCCAGTGCACATACATTATATATATCCAGTGCAAATATATTATATATATTCAGTGCACATATATTAAATATCCAGTGCGCATATATTATATATCCAGTGCACATATATTAAATATCCAGTGCACATATATTAAACATCCAGCGCGCATATATTATATATCCAGTACACATATATTATATAAATCCAGTGCTCATATATTTAATATCCAGTGCACATATATTAAATATATCCAGTGCACATATATTAAATATCCAGTGCACATAAATTAAATATCCAGTGCACATCAATTATATATCCAGTGCACATTTATTAAATATCTAATGCACATATATTACATTTCCAGTGCTCATATATTATATATATGCAGTGCACATATATTTAATGTCCAGTGCACATATATTAAATATATCCAGTGCACATATATTAAATATTCAGTGCACATAAATTATATATCCAGTGCACATACATTATATATATCTAATGCACATTTATTAAATATCCATTGCACATATATTATATTTCCAGTGCACATATATTATATATATCCAGTGCAAATATATTAAATATCCAGTGCACATAAATTAAATATCCAGTGCACATAAATTATATATCCAGTGCACATATATTATGAATATCTAGTGCACATTTATTTAATATCCAGTGCACATATATTATATTTCCAGTGCACATATATTATATATGTCCAGTGCAAATATATTAAATATCCAGTGCACATATATTAAATATCCAGTGCACATATAATAAATATCCAGTGCACATATATTATATATCCAGTGCACATATATTAAATATCCAGTGCACATATATTAAATATATCCAGTGCACATATATTAAATATCCAGTGCACATAAATTAAATATCCAGTGCACATCAATTATATATCCAGTGCACATTTATTAAATATCTAATGCACATATATTACATTTCCAGTGCTCATATATTATATATATGCAGTGCACATATATTTAATGTCCAGTGCACATATATTAAATATATCCAGTGCACATATATTAAATATTCAGTGCACATAAATTATATATCCAGTGCACATACATTATATATATCTAATGCACATTTATTAAATATCCATTGCACATATATTATATTTCCAGTGAACATATATTATATATATCCAGTGCAAATATATTAAATATCCAGTGCACATAAATTAAATATCCAGTGCACATAAATTATATATCCAGTGCACATATATTATGAATATCTAGTGCACATTTATTTAATATCCAGTGCACATATATTATATTTCCAGTGCACATATATTATATATGTCCAGTGCAAATATATTAAATATCCAGTGCACATATATTAAATATCCAGTGCACATATAATAAATATCCAGTGCACATATATTATATATCCAGTGCACATATATTAAATATCCAGTGCACATGTATTATATATATCTAGTGCACATATAATAAATATCCAGTGCACATATATTAAATATCCAGTGCACATATATTATATATCCAGTGCACATACATTATATATATCCAGTGCACATATATTAAATATCCAGTGCACATATATTATATATCCAGTGCTCATACATTATATATATCCAGTGCACATTTATTAAATATCCAGTGCACTTATATTATAAATATCCAGTGCACATATATTAAATATCCAGTGCACATATATTAAATATATCCAGTGCACATATATTAAATATCCAGTGCACATATATTATATATCCAGTGCACATACATTATATATATCCAGTGCACATATATTAAATATATCCAGTGCACATATATTAAATATCCAGTGCACATATATTATATATCCAGTGCACATACATTATATATATCCAGTGCACATATATTAAATATCCAGTGCACATATACTATATATACAGTGCACATACATTATATATATCCAGTGCACATTTATTAAATATCCAGTGCACACATATTATATATCCAGTGCACATACATTATATATATCCAGTGCACATATATTAAATATCCAGTGCACATATATTAAATATATCCAGTGCACATATATTAAATATCCAGTGCACAAAAATTAAATATCCAGTGCACATAAATTATATATCCAGTGCACATACATTATATATATCCAGTGCACATATATTAAATATCCTTTGCACATATATTATATATATCCAGTGCACATATATTAAATATCCAGTGCACACATATTATATATCCAGTGCACATACATTATATATATCCAGTGCACATATATTAAATATCCAGTGCACATATATTATATATATCCAGTGCACACCTATTTAATATCCAGTGCACATATATTATATATCCAGTGCACATATATTATTTATATCCAGTGCACATATATTAAATATCCAGTGCACATAAATTATATATCCAGTGCACATACATTATATATATCCAATGCACATTTATTAAATATCCAGTGCACATATATTATATATATCTAATGCACATATAATAAATATACAGTGCACATATATTAAATATCCAGTGCACATATATTAAATATATCCAGTGCACATATATTAAATATATCCAGTGCACATATATTAAATATCCAGTGCACATATATTATATATATCCAAAGCACATACATTATATATATCCAGTGCACATATATTAAATATCCAGTGCACATATATTATATATCCAGTGCACATACATTATATATTTCCAGTGCACATATTTTATCAATATACAGTGCACATATATCAAATAACCAGTGCACACATATTATATATCCAGTGCACATACATTATATATATCCAGTGCACATATATTAAATATCGTTTGCACATATATTATATATATCCAGTGCACATACATTATATATATCAAGTGCACATATATTAAATATCCAGTGCACATATATTAAATATATCCAGTGCACATATATTAAATATCCAGTGCACAAAAATTAAATATCCAGTGCACATAAATTATATATCCAGTGCACATACATTATATATATCCAGTGCACACCTATTTAATATTCAGTGCACATATATTATATTTCCAGTGCACATATATTATTTATATCCAGTGCACATATATTAAATATTCAGTGCACATATGTTAAATATCCAGTGCACATAAATTATATATCTAGTGCACATACATTATATATATCCAGTGCACATTTATTGAATATCCAGTGCACATATATTATATATATCTAGTGCAAATATAATATATATAGTGCACATATATTAAATATCCAGTGCTCATATATTAAATATATCCAGTGCACATATATTAAATATCCAGTGCACATGTATTATATATATCCAAAGCACATATATTATATATATCCAGTGCACATATATTAAATATCCAGTGCACATATATTAAACATCCAGTGCACATATATTAAATATCCAGTGCACATAAATTATATATCCAGTGCACATAAATTATATAAACCCAGTGCATATTTATTTAATATCCAGTGCACATATATTATATATATCCAGTGCACATATATTAAATATCCAGTGCACATATATTAAACATCCAGTACACATATATTAAAAATCCAGTGCACATATATTATATATCCAGTGCACATATATTATATATATCCAGTGCACATATATTAAATATCCACTGCACATAAATTAAATATCCAGTGCACATAAATTATATATACAGTGCACATAAATTATATATACCCAGTGCACATTTATTTAATATCCAGTGCACATATATTATATTTCCAGTGCACATATATTATATATATCCAGTGCAAATATATTAAATATTCAGTGCACATATATTAAATATCCAGTGCACATATAATAAATATCCAGTGCATATATATTATATATCCAGTGCACAGACATTATATATATCCAGTGCACATATATTAAATATCCAGTGCACATATATTATATATATCTAGTGCACATATAATAAATATCCAGTGCACATATATTAAATATCCAGTGCACATAAATTAAATTTCCAGTGCACATAAATTATATATCCAGTGCATATACATTATATATATCCAGTTCAAATATATTAAATAGCCAGTGCACATATATTAAATATATCCAGTGCATATATATTAAATATCCAGTGCACAAAAATTAAATATCCAGTGCACATAAATTATATATCCAGTGCATATACATTATATATATCCAGTTCAAATATATTAAATATCCAGTGCACATATATTAAATATATCCAGTGCACATATATTAAATATCCAGTGCACAAAAATTAAATATCCAGTGCACATAAATTATATATCCAGTGCACATACATTATATATATATCCAGTGCACACCTATTTAATATCCAGTGCACATATATTATATTTCCAGTGCACATATATTATTTATATCCAGTGCACATATATTAAATATCCAGTGCACATATATTAAATATCCAGTGCACATATATTAAATATCCAGTGCACATAAATTATATATCTAGTGCACATACATTATATATATCCAGTGCACATTTATTAAATATCCAGTGCACATATAATATATCTAGTGCACATATATTAAATATCCAGTGCTCATATATTAAATATATACAGTGCACATATATTATATATATCCAAAGCACATATATTATATATATCCAGTGCACATATATTAAATATCCAGTGCACATATATTAAACATCCAGTGCACATACATTATATATATCCAGTGCACATTTATTAAATATCCAGTGCACATATATTATATATATCTAGTGCACATATAATATATCTAGTGCACATATATTAAATATCCAGTGCTCATATATTAAATATATACAGTGCACATATATTATATATATCCAAAGCACATATATTATATATATCCAGTGCACATATATTAAATATCCAGTGCACATATATTAAACATCCAGTGCACATATATTATATATATCCAGTGCACATAAATTAAATATCCAGTGCACATATATTAAACATCCAGTACACATATATTAAATATCCAGTGCACATAAATTATATATCCAGTCCACATAAATTATATAAACCCAGTGCACATTTATTTTATATCCAGTGCACATATATTATATATATCCAGTGCACATATATTAAATATCCAGTGCACATATATTAAACATCCAGTGCATATATATTATATATATCCAGTGCACATAAATTAAATATCCAGTGCACATATATTAAACATCCAGTGCACATATATTATATATCCAGTGCACATATATTATATATATATATCCAGTGCACATATATTAAATTTCCAGTGCACATAAATTAAATATCCAGTGCACATAAATTATATATCCAGTGCACATAAATTATATATACCCAGTGCACATTTATTTAATATCCAGTGCACATATATTATATTTCCAGTGCACATATATTATATATATCCAGTGCAAATATATTAAATATTCAGTGCACATATATTAAATATCCAGTGCACATATAATAAATTTCCAGTGCACATATATTATATATCCAGTGCACAGACATTATATATATCCAGTGCACATATATTAAATATCCAGTGCACATATATTATATATATCTAGTGCACATATAATAAATATCCAGTGCACATATATTAAATATCCAGTGCACATAAATTAAATTTCCAGTGCACATAAATTATATATCCAGTGCATATACATTATATATATCCAGTGCAAATACATTAAATATCCAGTACACATATATTAAACATCCAGTGCACATAAATTATATATCCAGTGCACATACATTATATATATATATCCAGTGCACACCTATTTAATATCCAGTGCACATATATTATATATATCCAGTGCAAATATATTAAATATCCAGTGCACATAAATTAAATATCCAGTGCACATAAATTATATATCCAGTGCACATACATTATATATATCCAGTGCACATTTATTAAATATCCAGTGCACATATATTAAAAAATCCAGTGCACATAAATTATATATCCAGTGCACATACATTATATATATCCAGTGCACATTTATTTAATATCCAGTGCACATATATTATATTTCCAGTGCACATTTATTATATACATCCAGTGCAAATATATTAAATATCCAGTGCACATAAATTAAATATCCAGTGCACATAAATTATATATCCAGTGCACATACATTATATATATCCAGTGCACATTTATTTAATATCCAGTGCACATATATTATATTTCCAGTGCACATTTATTATATATATCCAGTGCAAATATATTAAATATCCAGTGCACATATATTATATTTCCAGTGCACATATTATATCTATATAAAGTGCACATATATTAAATATCCAGTGCACACATATTACATATCCAGTGCACATACATTATATATATCCAGTGCACATATATTAAATCTCCAGTGCACATATATTAAATATCCATTGCACATATATTATATATCTCCAGTGCACATATATTAAATATCCAGTGCACATATATTATATATCCAGTGCACACATATTATATATATTCAGTGCACATAAATTAAATATCCAGTTCGCATATATTATATATCCAGTGCACATATATTATATATCCAGTACACATATATTATATATATCCAGTGCACATATATTAAATATCCAGTGCACATATATTAAACATCCAGTGCACATATATTATATATCCAGTGCACATATATTATATATATCCAGTGCACATATATTAAATATCCAGTGCAAATATATTAAATATCCAGTGCACATATATTATATATATCCAGTGCACATATATTAAATATCTAGTGCACATAAATTAAATATCCAGTGCACATCTATTATATATATCCAGTGCAAATATGTTAAATATCCAGTGCACATATATTATATATCCAGTGCACATACATTATATATATCCAGTGCACATTTATTAAATATCCAGTGCACTTATATTATATATATCTATTGCACATATAATAAATATACAGTGCACATATATTAAATATCTAATGCACATATATTAAATATATCCAGTTCACATATATTAAATATCCAGTGCACATACATTATATATATCCAAAGCACATATATTATATATATATATCCAGTGCACATATATTAAATATCCAGTGCACATATATTAAATATCCATTGCACATATATTATATATTTCCAGTGCACATATATTAAATATCAAGTGCACATATATTATATTTCCAGTGCAAATACATTACATATATCCATTGCACATATATTAAACATCCAGTGCACATCAATTATATATCCAGTGCACATAAATTATGTATATCCAGTGCACATTTATTAAATATCTAGTGCACACATATTACATATCCAGTGCACATACATTATATATATCCAGTGCACATATATTAAATCTCCAGTGCACATATATTAAATATCCATTGCACATATATTATATATATCCAGTGCACATATATTAAATATCCAGTGCACATATATTATATATCCAGTGCACACATATTATATATATTCAGTGCACATAAATTAAATATCCAGTTCGCATATATTATATATCCAGTGCACATATATTATATATCCAGTACACATATATTATATATATCCAGTGCACATATATTAAATATCCAGTGCACATATATTAAACATCCAGTGCACATATATTATATATCCAGTGCACATATATTATATATATCCAGTGCACATATATTAAATATCCAGTGCAAATATATTAAATATCCAGTGCACATATATTATATATATATATATATATATATATATCCAGTGCACATATATTAAATATCTAGTGCACATAAATTAAATATCCAGTGCACATCTATTATATATATCCAGTGCAAATATATTAAATATCCAGTGCACATATATTATATATCCAGTGCACATACATTATATATATCCAGTGCACATTTATTAAATATCCAGTGCACTTATATTATATATATCTAGTGCACATATAATAAATATACAGTGCACATATATTAAATATCTAATGCACATATATTAAATATATCCAGTTCACATATATTAAATATCCAGTACACATACATTATATATATCCAAAGCACATATATTATATATATATCCAGTGCACATATATTAAATATCCAGTGCACATATATTAAATATCCATTGCACATATATTATATATTTCCAGTGCACATATATTAAATATCAAGTGCACATATATTATATTTCCAGTGCAAATACATTACATATATCCATTGCACATATATTAAACATCCAGTGCCCTTCAATTATATATCCAGTGCACACAAATTATGTATATCCAGTGCACATTTATTAAATATCTAGTGCACATATATTATATTTCCAGTGCACATATATTATATATATCCAGTGCACATATATTAAATATCCAGTGCACATATATTATATATCCAGTGCACATACATTATATATATATCAAGTGCACATATATTAAATATCCAGTGCACATATATTATATATCCAGTGCACATACATTATATATTTCCAGTGCACATATTTTATCAATATACAGTGCATATATATTAAATATCCAGTGCACACATATTATATATCCAGTGCACATACATTATATATATCCAGTGCACATATATTAAATATCCTTTGCACATATATTATATATATCCAGTGCTCATATATTAAATATCCAGTGCACACATATTATATATCCAGTGCACATACATTATATATATCCAGTGCACATATATTAAATATCCAGTGCACATATATTAAATATATCCAGTGCACATACATTATATATATCCAGTGCACATATATTAAATATCCAGTGCACATATATTAAATATATCCAGTGCACATATATTAAATATCCAGTGCACAAAAATTAAATATCCAGTGCACATAAATTTTATATCCAGTGCACGTACATTATATATATCCAGTGCACATATATTAAATATCCTTTGCACATATATTATATATATCCAGTGCACATATATTAAATATCCAGTGCACACATATTATATATCCAGTGCACATACATTATATATATATCCAGTGCACATATATTAAATATCCAGTGCACATATATTATATATATCCAGTGCACACCTATTTAATATCCAGTGCACATATATTATATTTCCAGTGCACATATATTATTTATATCCAGTGCACATATATTAAATATCCAGTGCACATATATTAAATATCCAGTGCACATATATTAAAAATCCAGTGCACATATATTAAATATTCAGTGCACATAAATTATATATCTAGTGCACATACATTATATATATCCAGTGCACATACATTATATATATCCAGTGCACATTTATTAAATATCCAGTGCACATATATTATATATATATCTTGTGCACATATAATATATATCCAGTGCACATATATTAAATATCCAGTGCACATATATTAAATATATCCAGTGCACATATATTAAACATCCAGTGCACATATATTATATATATCCAGTGCACATAAATTAAATATCCAGTGCACATATATTAAACATCCAGTGCACATATATTAAATATCCAGTGCACATATATTAAACATCCAGTGCACATATATTATATATATCCAGTGCACATAAATTAAATATCCAGTGCACATATATTAAACATCCAGTGCACATATATTAAATATCCAGTGCACATATATTATATATATCCAGTGCACATATATTAAATATCCAGTGCACATATATTAAACATCTAGTGCACATATAATAAATATACAGTGCACATATATTAAATATCCAGTGCACATATATTAAATATATCCAGTGCACATATATTAAATATCCAGTGCACATATATTATATATATCCAAAGCACATATATTATATATATCCTGTGCACATATATTAAATATCCAGTGCACATATATTAAACATCCAGTGCACATATATTATATATATCCAGTGCACATAAATTAAATATCCAGTGCACATATATTTAACATCCAGTGCACATATATTAAATATCCAGTGCACATAAATTATATATCCAGTGCAAATATATTAAATATCCAGTTAACATATATTATATATCCAGTGCACAAACATTATATATATCCAGTGCACATTTATTAAATATCCAGTGCACTTATATTTTATATATCTAGTGCACATATAATAAATATACAGTGCACATATATTAAATATCTATTGCACATATATTAAATATATCCAGTTCACATATATTAAATATCCAGTGCACATACATTATATATATCCAAAGCAAATATATTATATATACATCCAGTGCACATATATTAAATATCCAGTGCACATATATTAAATATCCATTGCACATATATTATATATTTCCAGTGCACATATATTATATATGCAGTGCACATACATTATATATTTCCAGTGCACATATTTTATCAATATACATTGCATATATATTAATTATCCAGTGCACACATATTATATATCCAGTGCACATACATTATATATATCCAGTGCACATATATTAAATATCCTTTGCACATATATTATATATATCCAGTGCACATATATTAAATATCCAGTGCACAAAAATTAAATATCCAGTGCACATAAATTATATATCCAGTGCACATACATTATATATATCCAGTGCACATATATTAAATATCCTTTGCACATATATTATATATATCCAGTGCACATATATTAAATATCCAGTGCACACATATTATATATCCAGTGCACATACATTATATATATATATCCAGTGCACATATATTAAATATCCAGTGCACATATATTAAAAATCCAGTGCACATATATTAAATATTCAGTGCACATAAATTATATATCTAGTGCACATACATTATATATATCCAGTGCACATTTATTAAATATCCAGTGCAAATATATTATATATATATCTAGTGCACATATAATATATATTCAGTGCACATATATTAAATATCCAGTGCACATATATTAAATATATCCAGTGCACATATATTAAATATCCAGTGCACATATATTATATATATCCAAAGCACATATATTATATATATCCAGTGCACATATATTAAATATCCAGTGCACATATATTAAACATCCAGTGCACATATATTATATATATCCAGTGCACATAAATTAAATATCCAGTGCACATATATTAAACATCCAGTGCACATATATTAAATATCCAGTGCACATAAATTATATATCCAGTGCACATAAATTATATATACCCAGTGCACATTTATTTAATATCCAGTGCACATATATTATATATATCCAGTGCACATATATTAAATATCCAGTGCACATATATTAAACATCTAGTGCACATATAATAAATATACAGTGCACATATATTAAATATCCAGTGCACATATATTAAATATATCCAGTGCACATATATTAAATATCCAGTGCACATATATTATATATATATCCAAAGCACATATATTATATATATCCAGTGCACATATATTAAATATCCAGTGCACATATATTAAACATCCAGTGCACATATATTATATATATCCAGTGCACATAAATTAAATATCCAGTGCACATATATTAAACATCCAGTGCACATATATTAAATATCCAGTGTACATAAATTATATATCCAGTGCAAATATATTAAATATCCAGTGCACATATATTATATATCCAGTGCACATACATTATATATATCCAGTGCACATTTATTAAATATCCAGTGCACTTATATTATATATATCTAGTGCACATATAATAAATATACAGTGCACATATATTAAATATCTATTGCACATATATTAAATATATCCAGTTCACATATATTAAATATCCAGTGCACATACATTATATATATCCAAAGCACATATATTATATATATATCCAGTGCACATATATTAAATATCCAGTGCACATATATTAAATATCCAGTGCACATATATTATATTTCCAGTGCAAATACATTACAAATATCCAGTGCACATATATTAAACATCCAGTGCACATCAATTATATATCCAGTGCACATAAATTATGTATATCCAGTGCACATTTATTAAATATCTAGTGCACATATATTATATTTCCAGTGCACATATATTATATATATCCAGTGCACATATATTAAATATCCAGTGCACATATATTATATATCCAGTGCACATACATTATATATATCCAGTGCACATATATTAAATATCCAGTGCACATATATTATATATCCAGTGCACATACATTATATATTTCCAGTGCACATATTTTATCAATATACAGTGCATATATATTAAATATCCAGTGCACACATATTATATATCCAGTGCACATACATTATATATATCCAGTGCACATATATTAAATATCCTTTGCACATATATTATATATATCCAGTGCACATATATTAAATATCCAGTGCACACATATTATATATCCAGTGCACATACATTATATATATCCAGTGCACATATATTAAATATCCAGTGCAAATATATTAAATATCCAGTGCACATATATTAAATATCCAGTGCACATATATTAAAAATCCAGTGCACATATGTTAAATATCCAGTGCACATATATTAAATATTCAGTGCACATAAATTACATATCTAGTGCACATACATTATATATATCCAGTGCACATTTATTAAATATCCAGTGCACATATATTATATATATATCTAGTGCACATATAATATATATACAGTGCACATATATTAAATATCCAGTGCACATATATTAAATATATCCAGTGCACATATATTAAATATTCAGTGCACATATATTATATATATCCAAAGCACATATATTATATATATCCAGTGCACATATATTAAATATCCAGTGCACATATATTAAACATCCAGTGCACATATATTATATATATCCAGTGCACATAAATTAAATATCCAGTGCACATATATTAAACATCCAGTGCACATATATTAAATATCCAGTGCACATAATTTATATATCCAGTGCACATAAATTATATATACCCAGTGCACATTTATTTAATATCCAGTGCACATATATTATATATATCCAGCGCACATATATTAAATATCCAGTGCACATATATTAACCATCTAGTGCACATATATTATATATATCCAGTGCACATAAATTAAATATCCAGTGCACATATATTAAACA
The DNA here is from genome assembly GCF_031893055.1 of Leptodactylus fuscus. Lineage (NCBI taxonomy): Eukaryota > Metazoa > Chordata > Amphibia > Anura > Leptodactylidae > Leptodactylus > Leptodactylus fuscus. The sequence goes on from NW_027439810.1 coordinate 141,814, forward strand.
TCCAGTGCACATATATTATATATCCAGTGCACATATATTATTTATATCCAGTGCACATATATTAAATATCCAGTGCACATAAATTAAATATCCAGTGCACATAAATTATATATCCAGTGCACATAAATTATATATACCCAGTGCACATTTATTTAATATCCAGTGCACATATATTATATTTCCAGTGCACATATATTATATATATCCAGTGCAAATATATTAAATATTCAGTGCACATATATTAAATATCCAGTGCACATATATTATATATATATCTAGTGCACATATAATAAATATCCAGTGCACATATATTAAACATCTAGTGCACATAAATTATATATCCAGTGCACATACATTATATATATATATATATATATATATATATATATATATATCCAGTGCACACCTCTTTAATATCCAGTGCACATACATTATATTTCCAGTGCACATATATTATTTATATCCAGTACACATATATTAAATATCCAGTGCACATATATTAAATATCCAGTGCACATATATTAAATATCCAGTGCACATAAATTATATATCCAGTGCACATACATTATATATATCCAATGCACATTTATTAAATATCCAGTGCACATATATTATATATATCTAGTGCACATATAATAAATATACAGTGCACATATATTAAATATCCAGTGCACATATATTAAATATATCCAGTGCACATATATTAAATATATCCAGTGCACATATATTAAATATCCAGTGCACATATATTATATATATCCAAAGCACATACATTATATATATCCAGTGCACATAGATTAAATATCCAGTGCACATATATTATATATCCAGTGCACATACATTATATATTTCCAGTGCACATATTTTATCAATATACAGTGCATATATATATATATCAAATAACCAGTGCACACATATTATATATCCAGTGCACATACATTATATATATCCAGAGCACATATATTAAATATCGTTTGCACATATATTATATATATCCAGTGCACATATATTAAATATCCAGTGCACACATATTATATATCCAGTGCACATACATTATATATATCCAGTGCACATATATTAAATATCCAGTGCACATATATTAAATATATTCAGTGCACATATATTAAATATCCAGTGCACACATATTATATATCCAGTGCACATACATTATATATATCCAGTGCACATATATTAAATATATCCAGTGCACATATATTAAATATCCAGTGCACAAAAATTAAATATCCAGTGCACATAAATTATATATCCAGTGCACATACATTATATATATATCCATTGCACACCTATTTAATATCCAGTGCACATATATTATATTTCCAGTGCACATATATTATTTATATCCAGTGCACATATATTAAATATCCAGTGCACATATATTAAATATCCAGTGCACATAAATTATATATCTAGTGCACATACATTATATATATCCAGTGCACATTTATTAAATATCCAGTGCACATATATTATATATATCTAGTGCACATATAATATATATAGTGCACATATATTAAATATCCAGTGCTCATATATTATATATATCCAGTGCACATATATTAAATATCCAGTGCACATATATTATATATATCCAAAGCACATACATTATATATATCCAGTGCACATATATTAAATCTCCAGTGCACATATATTAAATATCCATTGCACATATATTATATATTTCCAGTGCACATATATTAAATATCCAGTGCACATATATTATATATCCAGTGCACACATATTATATATATTTAGTGCACATAAATTAAATATCCAGTTCGCATATATTATATATCCAGTGCACATATATTATATATCCAGTACACATATATTATATATATCCAGTGCACATATATTAAATATCCAGTGCACATATATTAAACATCCAGTGCACATATATTATATATCCAGTGCACATATATTATATATATCCAGTGCACATATATTAAATATCCAGTGCAAATATATTAAATATCCAGTGCACATATATTATATATCTAGTGCACATAAATTAAATATCCAGTGCACATCTATTATATATATCCAGTGCAAATATATTAAATATCCAGTGCACATATATTATATATCCAGTGCACATACATTATATATATCCAGTGCACATTTATTAAATATCCAGTGCACTTATATTATATATATCTATTGCACATATAATAAATATACAGTGCACATATATTAAATATCTAATGCACATATATTAAATATATCCAGTTCACATATATTAAATATCCAGTGCACATACATTATATATATCCAAAGCACATATATTATATATATATCCAGTGCACATATATTAAATATCCAGTGCACATATATTAAATATCCATTGCACATATATTATATATTTCCAGTGCACATATATTAAATATCAAGTGCACATATATTATATTTCCAGTGCAAATACATTACATATATCCATTGCACATATATTAAACATCCAGTGCACATCAATTATATATCCAGTGCACATAAATTATGTATATCCAGTGCACATTTATTAAATATCTAGTGCACACATATTACATATCCAGTGCACATACATTATATATATCCAGTGCACATATATTAAATCTCAAGTGCACATATATTAAATATCCATTGCACATATATTATATATATCCAGTGCACATATATTAAATATCCAGTGCACATATATTATATATCCAGTGCACACATATTATATATATTCAGTGCACATAAATTAAATATCCAGTTCGCATATATTATATATCCAGTGCACATATATTATATATCCAGTACACATATATTATATATATCCAGTGCACATATATTAAATATCCAGTGCACATATATTAAACATCCAGTGCACATATATTATATATCCAGTGCACATATATTATATATATCCAGTGCACATATATTAAATATCCAGTGCAAATATATTAAATATCCAGTGCACATATAATATATATATATATATATATATATATATATATATATATATATATATATCCAGTGCACATATATTAAATATCTAGTGCACATAAATTAAATATCCAGTGCACATCTATTATATATATCCAGTGCAAATATATTAAATATCCAGTGCACATATATTATATATCCAGTGCACATACATTATATATATCCAGTGCACATTTATTAAATATCCAGTGCACTTATATTATATATATCTAGTGCACATATAATAAATATACAGTGCACATATATTAAATATCTAATGCACATATATTAAATATATCCAGTTCACATATATTAAATATCCAGTACACATACATTATATATATCCAAAGCACATATATTATATATATATCCAGTGCACATATATTAAATATCCAGTGCACATATATTAAATATCCATTGCACATATATTATATATTTCCAGTGCACATATATTAAATATCAAGTGCACATATATTATATTTCCAGTGCAAATACATTACATATATCCATTGCACATATATTAAACATCCAGTGCCCTTCAATTATATATCCAGTGCACATAAATTATGTATATCCAGTGCACATTTATTAAATATCTAGTGCACATATATTATATTTCCAGTGCACATATATTATATATATCCAGTGCACATATATTAAATATCCAGTGCACATATATTATATATCCAGTGCACATACATTATATATATATCAAGTGCACATATATTAAATATCCAGTGCACATATATTATATATCCAGTGCACATACATTATATATTTCCAGTGCACATATTTTATCAATATACAGTGCATATATATTAAATATCCAGTGCACACATATTATATATCCAGTGCACATACATTATATATATCCAGTGCACATATATTAAATATCCTTTGCACATATATTATATATATCCAGTGCTCATATATTAAATATCCAGTGCACACATATTATATATCCAGTGCACATACATTATATATATCCAGTGCACATATATTAAATATATCCAGTGCACATACATTATATATATCCAGTGCACATATATTAAATATCCAGTGCACATATATTAAATATATCCAGTGCACATATATTAAATATCCAGTGCACAAAAATTAAATATCCAGTGCACATAAATTTTATATCCAGTGCACGTACATTATATATATCCAGTGCACATATATTAAATATCCAGTGCACACATATTATATATCCAGTGCACATACATTATATATATATCCAGTGCACATATATTAAATATCCAGTGCACATATATTATATATATCCAGTGCACACCTATTTAATATCCAGTGCACATATATTATATTTCCAGTGCACATATATTATTTATATCCAGTGCACATATATTAAATATCCAGTGCACATATATTAAATATCCAGTGCACATATATTAAAAATCCAGTGCACATATATTAAATATTCAGTGCACATAAATTATATATCTAGTGCACATACATTATATATATCCAGTGCACATACATTATATATATCCAGTGCACATTTATTAAATATCCAGTGCACATATATTATATATATATCTTGTGCACATATAATATATATCCAGTGCACATATATTAAATATCCAGTGCACATATATTAAATATATCCAGTGCACATATATTAAACATCCAGTGCACATATATTATATATATCCAGTGCACATAAATTAAATATCCAGTGCACATATATTAAACATCCAGTGCACATATATTAAATATCCAGTGCACATATATTAAACATCCAGTGCACATATATTATATATATCCAGTGCACATAAATTAAATATCCAGTGCACATATATTAAACATCCAGTGCACATATATTAAATATCCAGTGCACATATATTATATATATCCAGTGCACATATATTAAATATCCAGTGCACATATATTAAACATCTAGTGCACATATAATAAATATACAGTGCACATATATTAAATATCCAGTGCACATATATTAAATATATCCAGTGCACATATATTAAATATCCAGTGCACATATATTATATATATCCAAAGCACATATATTATATATATCCAGTGCACATATATTAAATATCCAGTGCACATATATTAAACATCCAGTGCACATATATTATATATATCCAGTGCACATAAATTAAATATCCAGTGCACATATATTTAACATCCAGTGCACATATATTAAATATCCAGTGCACATAAATTATATATCCAGTGCAAATATATTAAATATCCAGTTAACATATATTATATATCCAGTGCACAAACATTATATATATCCAGTGCACATTTATTAAATATCCAGTGCACTTATATTTTATATATCTAGTGCACATATAATAAATATACAGTGCACATATATTAAATATCTATTGCACATATATTAAATATATCCAGTTCACATATATTAAATATCCAGTGCACATACATTATATATATCCAAAGCAAATATATTATATATACATCCAGTGCACATATATTAAATATCCAGTGCACATATATTAAATATCCATTGCACATATATTATATATTTCCAGTGCACATATATTATATATCCAGTGCACATACATTATATATTTCCAGTGCACATATTTTATCAATATACATTGCATATATATTAATTATCCAGTGCACACATATTATATATCCAGTGCACATACATTATATATATCCAGTGCACATATATTAAATATCCTTTGCACATATATTATATATATCCAGTGCACATATATTAAATATCCAGTGCACAAAAATTAAATATCCAGTGCACATAAATTATATATCCAGTGCACATACATTATATATATCCAGTGCACATATATTAAATATCCTTTGCACATATATTATATATATCCAGTGCACATATATTAAATATCCAGTGCACACATATTATATATCCAGTGCACATACATTATATATATATATCCAGTGCACATATATTAAATATCCAGTGCACATATATTAAAAATCCAGTGCACATATATTAAATATTCAGTGCACATAAATTATATATCTAGTGCACATACATTATATATATCCAGTGCACATTTATTAAATATCCAGTGCAAATATATTATATATATATCTAGTGCACATATAATATATATACAGTGCACATATATTAAATATCCAGTGCACATATATTAAATATATCCAGTGCACATATATTAAATATCCAGTGCACATATATTATATATATCCAAAGCACATATATTATATATATCCAGTGCACATATATTAAATATCCAGTGCACATATACTAAACATCCAGTGCACATATATTATATATATCCAGTGCACATAAATTAAATATCCAGTGCACATATATTAAACATCCAGTGCACATATATTAAATATCCAGTGCACATAAATTATATATCCAGTGCACATAAATTATATATACCCAGTGCACATTTATTTAATATCCAGTGCACATATATTATATATATCCAGTGCACATATATTAAATATCCAGTGCACATATATTAAACATCTAGTGCACATATAATAAATATACAGTGCACATATATTAAATATCCAGTGCACATATATTAAATATATCCAGTGCACATATATTAAATATCCAGTGCACATATATTATATATATATCCAAAGCACATATATTATATATATCCAGTGCACATATATTAAATATCCAGTGCACATATATTAAACATCCAGTGCACATATATTATATATATCCAGTGCACATAAATTAAATATCCAGTGCACATATATTAAACATCCAGTGCACATATATTAAATATCCAGTGTACATAAATTATATATCCAGTGCAAATATATTAAATATCCAGTGCACATATATTATATATCCAGTGCACATACATTATATATATCCAGTGCACATTTATTAAATATCCAGTGCACTTATATTATATATATCTAGTGCACATATAATAAATATACAGTGCACATATATTAAATATCTATTGCACATATATTAAATATATCCAGTTCACATATATTAAATATCCAGTGCACATACATTATATATATCCAAAGCACATATATTATATATATATATCCAGTGCACATATATTAAATATCCAGTGCACATATATTAAATATCCAAAGCACATATATTATATATATATCCAGTGCACATATATTAAATATCCAGTGCACATATATTATATTTCCAGTGCAAATACATTACAAATATCCAGTGCACATATATTAAACATCCAGTGCACATCAATTATATATCCAGTGCACATAAATTATGTATATCCAGTGCACATTTATTAAATATCTAGTGCACATATATTATATTTCCAGTGCACATATATTATATATATCCAGTGCACATATATTAAATATCCAGTGCACATATATTATATATCCAGTGCACATACATTATATATATCCAGTGCACATATATTAAATATCCAGTGCACATATATTATATATCCAGTGCACATACATTATATATTTCCAGTGCACATATTTTATCAATATACAGTGCATATATATTAAATATCCAGTGCACACATATTATATATCCAGTGCACATACATTATATATATCCAGTGCACATATATTAAATATCCTTTGCACATATATTATATATATCCAGTGCACATATATTAAATATCCAGTGCACGCATATTATATATCCAGTGCACATACATTATATATTTCCAGTGCACATATATTAAATATCCAGTGCAAATATATTAAATATCCAGTGCACATATATTAAATATCCAGTGCACATATATTAAAAATCCAGTGCACATATGTTAAATATCCAGTGCACATATATTAAATATCCAGTGCACATATATTATATATATCCAAAGCACATACATTATATATATCCAGTGCACATAGATTAAATATCCAGTGCACATATATTATATATCCAGTGCACATACATTATATATTTCCAGTGCACATATTTTATCAATATACAGTGCATATATATATATATCAAATAACCAGTGCACACATATTATATATCCAGTGCACATACATTATATATATCCAGAGCACATATATTAAATATCGTTTGCACATATATTATATATATCCAGTGCACATATATTAAATATCCAGTGCACACATATTATATATCCAGTGCACATACATTATATATATCCAGTGCACATATATTAAATATCCAGTGCACATATATTAAATATATTCAGTGCACATATATTAAATATCCAGTGCACACATATTATATATCCAGTGCACATACATTATATATATCCAGTGCACATATATTAAATATATCCAGTGCACATATATTAAATATCCAGTGCACAAAAATTAAATATCCAGTGCACATAAATTATATATCCAGTGCACATACATTATATATATATCCATTGCACACCTATTTAATATCCAGTGCACATATATTATATTTCCAGTGCACATATATTATTTATATCCAGTGCACATATATTAAATATCCAGTGCACATATATTAAATATCCAGTGCACATAAATTATATATCTAGTGCACATACATTATATATATCCAGTGCACATTTATTAAATATCCAGTGCACATATATTATATATATCTAGTGCACATATAATATATATAGTGCACATATATTAAATATCCAGTGCTCATATATTATATATATCCAGTGCACATATATTAAATATCCAGTGCACATATATTATATATATCCAAAGCACATACATTATATATATCCAGTGCACATATATTAAATCTCCAGTGCACATATATTAAATATCCATTGCACATATATTATATATTTCCAGTGCACATATATTAAATATCCAGTGCACATATATTATATATCCAGTGCACACATATTATATATATTTAGTGCACATAAATTAAATATCCAGTTCGCATATATTATATATCCAGTGCACATATATTATATATCCAGTACACATATATTATATATATCCAGTGCACATATATTAAATATCCAGTGCACATATATTAAACATCCAGTGCACATATATTATATATCCAGTGCACATATATTATATATATCCAGTGCACATATATTAAATATCCAGTGCAAATATATTAAATATCCAGTGCACATATATTATATATCTAGTGCACATAAATTAAATATCCAGTGCACATCTATTATATATATCCAGTGCAAATATATTAAATATCCAGTGCACATATATTATATATCCAGTGCACATACATTATATATATCCAGTGCACATTTATTAAATATCCAGTGCACTTATATTATATATATCTATTGCACATATAATAAATATACAGTGCACATATATTAAATATCTAATGCACATATATTAAATATATCCAGTTCACATATATTAAATATCCAGTGCACATACATTATATATATCCAAAGCACATATATTATATATATATCCAGTGCACATATATTAAATATCCAGTGCACATATATTAAATATCCATTGCACATATATTATATATTTCCAGTGCACATATATTAAATATCAAGTGCACATATATTATATTTCCAGTGCAAATACATTACATATATCCATTGCACATATATTAAACATCCAGTGCACATCAATTATATATCCAGTGCACATAAATTATGTATATCCAGTGCACATTTATTAAATATCTAGTGCACACATATTACATATCCAGTGCACATACATTATATATATCCAGTGCACATATATTAAATCTCAAGTGCACATATATTAAATATCCATTGCACATATATTATATATATCCAGTGCACATATATTAAATATCCAGTGCACATATATTATATATCCAGTGCACACATATTATATATATTCAGTGCACATAAATTAAATATCCAGTTCGCATATATTATATATCCAGTGCACATATATTATATATCCAGTACACATATATTATATATATCCAGTGCACATATATTAAATATCCAGTGCACATATATTAAACATCCAGTGCACATATATTATATATCCAGTGCACATATATTATATATATCCAGTGCACATATATTAAATATCCAGTGCAAATATATTAAATATCCAGTGCACATATAATATATATATATATATATATATATATATATATATATATATTTATCCAGTGCACATATATTAAATATCTAGTGCACATAAATTAAATATCCAGTGCACATCTATTATATATATCCAGTGCAAATATATTAAATATCCAGTGCACATATATTATATATCCAGTGCACATACATTATATATATCCAGTGCACATTTATTAAATATCCAGTGCACTTATATTATATATATCTAGTGCACATATAATAAATATACAGTGCACATATATTAAATATCTAATGCACATATATTAAATATATCCAGTTCACATATATTAAATATCCAGTACACATACATTATATATATCCAAAGCACATATATTATATATATATCCAGTGCACATATATTAAATATCCAGTGCACATATATTAAATATCCATTGCACATATATTATATATTTCCAGTGCACATATATTAAATATCAAGTGCACATATATTATATTTCCAGTGCAAATACATTACATATATCCATTGCACATATATTAAACATCCAGTGCCCTTCAATTATATATCCAGTGCACATAAATTATGTATATCCAGTGCACATTTATTAAATATCTAGTGCACATATATTATATTTCCAGTGCACATATATTATATATATCCAGTGCACATATATTAAATATCCAGTGCACATATATTATATATCCAGTGCACATACATTATATATATATCAAGTGCACATATATTAAATATCCAGTGCACATATATTATATATCCAGTGCACATACATTATATATTTCCAGTGCACATATTTTATCAATATACAGTGCATATATATTAAATATCCAGTGCACACATATTATATATCCAGTGCACATACATTATATATATCCAGTGCACATATATTAAATATCCTTTGCACATATATTATATATATCCAGTGCTCATATATTAAATATCCAGTGCACACATATTATATATCCAGTGCACATACATTATATATATCCAGTGCACATATATTAAATATCCAGTGCACATATATTAAATATATCCAGTGCACATACATTATATATATCCAGTGCACATATATTAAATATCCAGTGCACAAAAATTAAATATCCAGTGCACATAAATTTTATATCCAGTGCACGTACATTATATATATCCAGTGCACATATATTAAATATCCAGTGCACACATATTATATATCCAGTGCACATACATTATATATATATCCAGTGCACATATATTAAATATCCAGTGCACATATATTATATATATCCAGTGCACACCTATTTAATATCCAGTGCACATATATTATATTTCCAGTGCACATATATTATTTATATCCAGTGCACATATATTAAATATCCAGTGCACATATATTAAATATCCAGTGCACATATATTAAAAATCCAGTGCACATATATTAAATATTCAGTGCACATAAATTATATATCTAGTGCACATACATTATATATATCCAGTGCACATACATTATATATATCCAGTGCACATTTATTAAATATCCAGTGCACATATATTATATATATATCTTGTGCACATATAATATATATCCAGTGCACATATATTAAATATCCAGTGCACATATATTAAATATATCCAGTGCACATATATTAAACATCCAGTGCACATATATTATATATATCCAGTGCACATAAATTAAATATCCAGTGCACATATATTAAACATCCAGTGCACATATATTAAATATCCAGTGCACATATATTAAACATCCAGTGCACATATATTATATATATCCAGTGCACATAAATTAAATATCCAGTGCACATATATTAAACATCCAGTGCACATATATTAAATATCCAGTGCACATATATTATATATATCCAGTGCACATATATTAAATATCCAGTGCACATATATTAAACATCTAGTGCACATATAATAAATATACAGTGCACATATATTAAATATCCAGTGCACATATATTAAATATATCCAGTGCACATATATTAAATATCCAGTGCACATATATTATATATATCCAAAGCACATATATTATATATATCCAGTGCACATATATTAAATATCCAGTGCACATATATTAAACATCCAGTGCACATATATTATATATATCCAGTGCACATAAATTAAATATCCAGTGCACATATATTTAACATCCAGTGCACATATATTAAATATCCAGTGCACATAAATTATATATCCAGTGCAAATATATTAAATATCCAGTTAACATATATTATATATCCAGTGCACAAACATTATATATATCCAGTGCACATTTATTAAATATCCAGTGCACTTATATTTTATATATCTAGTGCACATATAATAAATATACAGTGCACATATATTAAATATCTATTGCACATATATTAAATATATCCAGTTCACATATATTAAATATCCAGTGCACATACATTATATATATCCAAAGCAAATATATTATATATACATCCAGTGCACATATATTAAATATCCAGTGCACATATATTAAATATCCATTGCACATATATTATATATTTCCAGTGCACATATATTATATATCCAGTGCACATACATTATATATTTCCAGTGCACATATTTTATCAATATACATTGCATATATATTAATTATCCAGTGCACACATATTATATATCCAGTGCACATACATTATATATATCCAGTGCACATATATTAAATATCCTTTGCACATATATTATATATATCCAGTGCACATATATTAAATATCCAGTGCACAAAAATTAAATATCCAGTGCACATAAATTATATATCCAGTGCACATACATTATATATATCCAGTGCACATATATTAAATATCCTTTGCACATATATTATATATATCCAGTGCACATATATTAAATATCCAGTGCACACATATTATATATCCAGTGCACATACATTATATATATATATCCAGTGCACATATATTAAATATCCAGTGCACATATATTAAAAATCCAGTGCACATATATTAAATATTCAGTGCACATAAATTATATATCTAGTGCACATACATTATATATATCCAGTGCACATTTATTAAATATCCAGTGCAAATATATTATATATATATCTAGTGCACATATAATATATATACAGTGCACATATATTAAATATCCAGTGCACATATATTAAATATATCCAGTGCACATATATTAAATATCCAGTGCACATATATTATATATATCCAAAGCACATATATTATATATATCCAGTGCACATATATTAAATATCCAGTGCACATATACTAAACATCCAGTGCACATATATTATATATATCCAGTGCACATAAATTAAATATCCAGTGCACATATATTAAACATCCAGTGCACATATATTAAATATCCAGTGCACATAAATTATATATCCAGTGCACATAAATTATATATACCCAGTGCACATTTATTTAATATCCAGTGCACATATATTATATATATCCAGTGCACATATATTAAATATCCAGTGCACATATATTAAACATCTAGTGCACATATAATAAATATACAGTGCACATATATTAAATATCCAGTGCACATATATTAAATATATCCAGTGCACATATATTAAATATCCAGTGCACATATATTATATATATATCCAAAGCACATATATTATATATATCCAGTGCACATATATTAAATATCCAGTGCACATATATTAAACATCCAGTGCACATATATTATATATATCCAGTGCACATAAATTAAATATCCAGTGCACATATATTAAACATCCAGTGCACATATATTAAATATCCAGTGTACATAAATTATATATCCAGTGCAAATATATTAAATATCCAGTGCACATATATTATATATCCAGTGCACATACATTATATATATCCAGTGCACATTTATTAAATATCCAGTGCACTTATATTATATATATCTAGTGCACATATAATAAATATACAGTGCACATATATTAAATATCTATTGCACATATATTAAATATATCCAGTTCACATATATTAAATATCCAGTGCACATACATTATATATATCCAAAGCACATATATTATATATATATATCCAGTGCACATATATTAAATATCCAGTGCACATATATTAAATATCCAAAGCACATATATTATATATATATCCAGTGCACATATATTAAATATCCAGTGCACATATATTATATTTCCAGTGCAAATACATTACAAATATCCAGTGCACATATATTAAACATCCAGTGCACATCAATTATATATCCAGTGCACATAAATTATGTATATCCAGTGCACATTTATTAAATATCTAGTGCACATATATTATATTTCCAGTGCACATATATTATATATATCCAGTGCACATATATTAAATATCCAGTGCACATATATTATATATCCAGTGCACATACATTATATATATCCAGTGCACATATATTAAATATCCAGTGCACATATATTATATATCCAGTGCACATACATTATATATTTCCAGTGCACATATTTTATCAATATACAGTGCATATATATTAAATATCCAGTGCACACATATTATATATCCAGTGCACATACATTATATATATCCAGTGCACATATATTAAATATCCTTTGCACATATATTATATATATCCAGTGCACATATATTAAATATCCAGTGCACGCATATTATATATCCAGTGCACATACATTATATATTTCCAGTGCACATATATTAAATATCCAGTGCAAATATATTAAATATCCAGTGCACATATATTAAATATCCAGTGCACATATATTAAAAATCCAGTGCACATATGTTAAATATCCAGTGCACATATATTAAATATTCAGTGCACATAAATTACATATCTAGTGCACATACATTATATATATCCAGTGCACATTTATTAAATATCCAGTGCACATATATTATATATATATCTAGTGCACATATAATATATATACAGTGCACATATATTAAATATCCAGTGCACATATATTAAATATATCCAGTGCACATATATTAAATATTCAGTGCACATATATTATATATATCCAAAGCACATATATTATATATATCCAGTGCACATATATTAAATATCCAGTGCACATATATTAAATATATCCAGTGCACATATATTAAATATCCAGTGCACAAAAATTAAATATCCAGTGCACATAAATTATATATCCAGTGCACATACATTATATATATATCCAGTGCACACCTATTTAATATCCAGTGCACATATATTATATTTCCAGTGCACATATATTATTTATATCCAGTGCACATATATTAAATATCCAGTGCACATATATTAAATATCCAGTGCACATATATTAAATATCCAGTGCACATAAATTATATATCTAGTGCACATACATTATATATATCCAGTGCACATTTATTAAATATCCAGTGCACATATAATATATCTAGTGCACATATATTAAATATCCAGTGCTCATATATTAAATATATACAGTGCACATATATTATATATATCCAAAGCACATATATTATATATATCCAGTGCACATATATTAAATATCCAGTGCACATATATTAAACATCCAGTGCACATACATTATATATATCCAGTGCACATTTATTAAATATCCAGTGCACATATATTATATATATCTAGTGCACATATAATATATCTAGTGCACATATATTAAATATCCAGTGCTCATATATTAAATATATACAGTGCACATATATTATATATATCCAAAGCACATATATTATATATATCCAGTGCACATATATTAAATATCCAGTGCACATATATTAAACATCCAGTGCACATATATTATATATATCCAGTGCACATAAATTAAATATCCAGTGCACATATATTAAACATCCAGTACACATATATTAAATATCCAGTGCACATAAATTATATATCCAGTCCACATAAATTATATAAACCCAGTGCACATTTATTTTATATCCAGTGCACATATATTATATATATCCAGTGCACATATATTAAATATCCAGTGCACATATATTAAACATCCAGTGCATATATATTATATATATCCAGTGCACATAAATTAAATATCCAGTGCACATATATTAAACATCCAGTGCACATATATTATATATCCAGTGCACATATATTATATATATATATCCAGTGCACATATATTAAATTTCCAGTGCACATAAATTAAATATCCAGTGCACATAAATTATATATCCAGTGCACATAAATTATATATACCCAGTGCACATTTATTTAATATCCAGTGCACATATATTATATTTCCAGTGCACATATATTATATATATCCAGTGCAAATATATTAAATATTCAGTGCACATATATTAAATATCCAGTGCACATATAATAAATTTCCAGTGCACATATATTATATATCCAGTGCACAGACATTATATATATCCAGTGCACATATATTAAATATCCAGTGCACATATATTATATATATCTAGTGCACATATAATAAATATCCAGTGCACATATATTAAATATCCAGTGCACATAAATTAAATTTCCAGTGCACATAAATTATATATCCAGTGCATATACATTATATATATCCAGTGCAAATACATTAAATATCCAGTACACATATATTAAACATCCAGTGCACATAAATTATATATCCAGTGCACATACATTATATATATATATCCAGTGCACACCTATTTAATATCCAGTGCACATATATTATATATATCCAGTGCAAATATA
This sequence comes from Leptodactylus fuscus, assembly GCF_031893055.1. Classification (NCBI taxonomy): domain Eukaryota; kingdom Metazoa; phylum Chordata; class Amphibia; order Anura; family Leptodactylidae; genus Leptodactylus; species Leptodactylus fuscus. Next base: position 158,449 of record NW_027439810.1, read on the forward strand.
TTAAATATCCAGTGCACATAAATTAAATATCCAGTGCACATAAATTATATATCCAGTGCACATACATTATATATATCCAGTGCACATTTATTAAATATCCAGTGCACATATATTAAAAAATCCAGTGCACATAAATTATATATCCAGTGCACATACATTATATATATCCAGTGCACATTTATTTAATATCCAGTGCACATATATTATATTTCCAGTGCACATTTATTATATACATCCAGTGCAAATATATTAAATATCCAGTGCACATAAATTAAATATCCAGTGCACATAAATTATATATCCAGTGCACATACATTATATATATCCAGTGCACATTTATTTAATATCCAGTGCACATATATTATATTTCCAGTGCACATTTATTATATATATCCAGTGCAAATATATTAAATATCCAGTGCACATATATTATATTTCCAGTGCACATATTATATCTATATAAAGTGCACATATATTAAATATCCAGTGCACACATATTACATATCCAGTGCACATACATTATATATATCCAGTGCACATATATTAAATCTCCAGTGCACATATATTAAATATCCATTGCACATATATTATATATCTCCAGTGCACATATATTAAATATCCAGTGCACATATATTATATATCCAGTGCACACATATTATATATATTCAGTGCACATAAATTAAATATCCAGTTCGCATATATTATATATCCAGTGCACATATATTATATATCCAGTACACATATATTATATATATCCAGTGCACATATATTAAATATCCAGTGCACATATATTAAACATCCAGTGCACATATATTATATATCCAGTGCACATATATTATATATATCCAGTGCACATATATTAAATATCCAGTGCAAATATATTAAATATCCAGTGCACATATATTATATATATCCAGTGCACATATATTAAATATCTAGTGCACATAAATTAAATATCCAGTGCACATCTATTATATATATCCAGTGCAAATATGTTAAATATCCAGTGCACATATATTATATATCCAGTGCACATACATTATATATATCCAGTGCACATTTATTAAATATCCAGTGCACTTATATTATATATATCTATTGCACATATAATAAATATACAGTGCACATATATTAAATATCTAATGCACATATATTAAATATATCCAGTTCACATATATTAAATATCCAGTGCACATACATTATATATATCCAAAGCACATATATTATATATATATATCCAGTGCACATATATTAAATATCCAGTGCACATATATTAAATATCCATTGCACATATATTATATATTTCCAGTGCACATATATTAAATATCAAGTGCACATATATTATATTTCCAGTGCAAATACATTACATATATCCATTGCACATATATTAAACATCCAGTGCACATCAATTATATATCCAGTGCACATAAATTATGTATATCCAGTGCACATTTATTAAATATCTAGTGCACACATATTACATATCCAGTGCACATACATTATATATATCCAGTGCACATATATTAAATCTCCAGTGCACATATATTAAATATCCATTGCACATATATTATATATATCCAGTGCACATATATTAAATATCCAGTGCACATATATTAAATATCCAGTGCACACATATTATATATATTCAGTGCACATAAATTAAATATCCAGTTCGCATATATTATATATCCAGTGCACATATATTATATATCCAGTACACATATATTATATATATCCAGTGCACATATATTAAATATCCAGTGCACATATATTAAACATCCAGTGCACATATATTATATATCCAGTGCACATATATTATATATATCCAGTGCACATATATTAAATATCCAGTGCAAATATATTAAATATCCAGTGCACATATATTATATATATATATATATATATATATATCCAGTGCACATATATTAAATATCTAGTGCACATAAATTAAATATCCAGTGCACATCTATTATATATATCCAGTGCAAATATATTAAATATCCAGTGCACATATATTATATATCCAGTGCACATACATTATATATATCCAGTGCACATTTATTAAATATCCAGTGCACTTATATTATATATATCTAGTGCACATATAATAAATATACAGTGCACATATATTAAATATCTAATGCACATATATTAAATATATCCAGTTCACATATATTAAATATCCAGTACACATACATTATATATATCCAAAGCACATATATTATATATATATCCAGTGCACATATATTAAATATCCAGTGCACATATATTAAATATCCATTGCACATATATTATATATTTCCAGTGCACATATATTAAATATCAAGTGCACATATATTATATTTCCAGTGCAAATACATTACATATATCCATTGCACATATATTAAACATCCAGTGCCCTTCAATTATATATCCAGTGCACACAAATTATGTATATCCAGTGCACATTTATTAAATATCTAGTGCACATATATTATATTTCCAGTGCACATATATTATATATATCCAGTGCACATATATTAAATATCCAGTGCACATATATTATATATCCAGTGCACATACATTATATATATATCAAGTGCACATATATTAAATATCCAGTGCACATATATTATATATCCAGTGCACATACATTATATATTTCCAGTGCACATATTTTATCAATATACAGTGCATATATATTAAATATCCAGTGCACACATATTATATATCCAGTGCACATACATTATATATATCCAGTGCACATATATTAAATATCCTTTGCACATATATTATATATATCCAGTGCTCATATATTAAATATCCAGTGCACACATATTATATATCCAGTGCACATACATTATATATATCCAGTGCACATATATTAAATATCCAGTGCACATATATTAAATATATCCAGTGCACATACATTATATATATCCAGTGCACATATATTAAATATCCAGTGCACATATATTAAATATATCCAGTGCACATATATTAAATATCCAGTGCACAAAAATTAAATATCCAGTGCACATAAATTTTATATCCAGTGCACGTACATTATATATATCCAGTGCACATATATTAAATATCCTTTGCACATATATTATATATATCCAGTGCACATATATTAAATATCCAGTGCACACATATTATATATCCAGTGCACATACATTATATATATATCCAGTGCACATATATTAAATATCCAGTGCACATATATTATATATATCCAGTGCACACCTATTTAATATCCAGTGCACATATATTATATTTCCAGTGCACATATATTATTTATATCCAGTGCACATATATTAAATATCCAGTGCACATATATTAAATATCCAGTGCACATATATTAAAAATCCAGTGCACATATATTAAATATTCAGTGCACATAAATTATATATCTAGTGCACATACATTATATATATCCAGTGCACATACATTATATATATCCAGTGCACATTTATTAAATATCCAGTGCACATATATTATATATATATCTTGTGCACATATAATATATATCCAGTGCACATATATTAAATATCCAGTGCACATATATTAAATATATCCAGTGCACATATATTAAACATCCAGTGCACATATATTATATATATCCAGTGCACATAAATTAAATATCCAGTGCACATATATTAAACATCCAGTGCACATATATTAAATATCCAGTGCACATATATTAAACATCCAGTGCACATATATTATATATATCCAGTGCACATAAATTAAATATCCAGTGCACATATATTAAACATCCAGTGCACATATATTAAATATCCAGTGCACATATATTATATATATCCAGTGCACATATATTAAATATCCAGTGCACATATATTAAACATCTAGTGCACATATAATAAATATACAGTGCACATATATTAAATATCCAGTGCACATATATTAAATATATCCAGTGCACATATATTAAATATCCAGTGCACATATATTATATATATCCAAAGCACATATATTATATATATCCTGTGCACATATATTAAATATCCAGTGCACATATATTAAACATCCAGTGCACATATATTATATATATCCAGTGCACATAAATTAAATATCCAGTGCACATATATTTAACATCCAGTGCACATATATTAAATATCCAGTGCACATAAATTATATATCCAGTGCAAATATATTAAATATCCAGTTAACATATATTATATATCCAGTGCACAAACATTATATATATCCAGTGCACATTTATTAAATATCCAGTGCACTTATATTTTATATATCTAGTGCACATATAATAAATATACAGTGCACATATATTAAATATCTATTGCACATATATTAAATATATCCAGTTCACATATATTAAATATCCAGTGCACATACATTATATATATCCAAAGCAAATATATTATATATACATCCAGTGCACATATATTAAATATCCAGTGCACATATATTAAATATCCATTGCACATATATTATATATTTCCAGTGCACATATATTATATATGCAGTGCACATACATTATATATTTCCAGTGCACATATTTTATCAATATACATTGCATATATATTAATTATCCAGTGCACACATATTATATATCCAGTGCACATACATTATATATATCCAGTGCACATATATTAAATATCCTTTGCACATATATTATATATATCCAGTGCACATATATTAAATATCCAGTGCACAAAAATTAAATATCCAGTGCACATAAATTATATATCCAGTGCACATACATTATATATATCCAGTGCACATATATTAAATATCCTTTGCACATATATTATATATATCCAGTGCACATATATTAAATATCCAGTGCACACATATTATATATCCAGTGCACATACATTATATATATATATCCAGTGCACATATATTAAGTATCCAGTGCACATATATTAAAAATCCAGTGCACATATATTAAATATTCAGTGCACATAAATTATATATCTAGTGCACATACATTATATATATCCAGTGCACATTTATTAAATATCCAGTGCAAATATATTATATATATATCTAGTGCACATATAATATATATTCAGTGCACATATATTAAATATCCAGTGCACATATATTAAATATATCCAGTGCACATATATTAAATATCCAGTGCACATATATTATATATATCCAAAGCACATATATTATATATATCCAGTGCACATATATTAAATATCCAGTGCACATATATTAAACATCCAGTGCACATATATTATATATATCCAGTGCACATAAATTAAATATCCAGTGCACATATATTAAACATCCAGTGCACATATATTAAATATCCAGTGCACATAAATTATATATCCAGTGCACATAAATTATATATACCCAGTGCACATTTATTTAATATCCAGTGCACATATATTATATATATCCAGTGCACATATATTAAATATCCAGTGCACATATATTAAACATCTAGTGCACATATAATAAATATACAGTGCACATATATTAAATATCCAGTGCACATATATTAAATATATCCAGTGCACATATATTAAATATCCAGTGCACATATATTATATATATATCCAAAGCACATATATTATATATATCCAGTGCACATATATTAAATATCCAGTGCACATATATTAAACATCCAGTGCACATATATTATATATATCCAGTGCACATAAATTAAATATCCAGTGCACATATATTAAACATCCAGTGCACATATATTAAATATCCAGTGTACATAAATTATATATCCAGTGCAAATATATTAAATATCCAGTGCACATATATTATATATCCAGTGCACATACATTATATATATCCAGTGCACATTTATTAAATATCCAGTGCACTTATATTATATATATCTAGTGCACATATAATAAATATACAGTGCACATATATTAAATATCTATTGCACATATATTAAATATATCCAGTTCACATATATTAAATATCCAGTGCACATACATTATATATATCCAAAGCACATATATTATATATATATCCAGTGCACATATATTAAATATCCAGTGCACATATATTAAATATCCAGTGCACATATATTATATTTCCAGTGCAAATACATTACAAATATCCAGTGCACATATATTAAACATCCAGTGCACATCAATTATATATCCAGTGCACATAAATTATGTATATCCAGTGCACATTTATTAAATATCTAGTGCACATATATTATATTTCCAGTGCACATATATTATATATATCCAGTGCACATATATTAAATATCCAGTGCACATATATTATATATCCAGTGCACATACATTATATATATCCAGTGCACATATATTAAATATCCAGTGCACATATATTATATATCCAGTGCACATACATTATATATTTCCAGTGCACATATTTTATCAATATACAGTGCATATATATTAAATATCCAGTGCACACATATTATATATCCAGTGCACATACATTATATATATCCAGTGCACATATATTAAATATCCTTTGCACATATATTATATATATCCAGTGCACATATATTAAATATCCAGTGCACATATATTAAATATATCCAGTGCACATACATTATATATATCCAGTGCACATATATTAAATATCCAGTGCACATATATTAAATATATCCAGTGCACATATATTAAATATCCAGTGCACAAAAATTAAATATCCAGTGCACATAAATTTTATATCCAGTGCACGTACATTATATATATCCAGTGCACATATATTAAATATCCAGTGCACACATATTATATATCCAGTGCACATACATTATATATATATCCAGTGCACATATATTAAATATCCAGTGCACATATATTATATATATCCAGTGCACACCTATTTAATATCCAGTGCACATATATTATATTTCCAGTGCACATATATTATTTATATCCAGTGCACATATATTAAATATCCAGTGCACATATATTAAATATCCAGTGCACATATATTAAAAATCCAGTGCACATATATTAAATATTCAGTGCACATAAATTATATATCTAGTGCACATACATTATATATATCCAGTGCACATACATTATATATATCCAGTGCACATTTATTAAATATCCAGTGCACATATATTATATATATATCTTGTGCACATATAATATATATCCAGTGCACATATATTAAATATCCAGTGCACATATATTAAATATATCCAGTGCACATATATTAAACATCCAGTGCACATATATTATATATATCCAGTGCACATAAATTAAATATCCAGTGCACATATATTAAACATCCAGTGCACATATATTAAATATCCAGTGCACATATATTAAACATCCAGTGCACATATATTATATATATCCAGTGCACATAAATTAAATATCCAGTGCACATATATTAAACATCCAGTGCACATATATTAAATATCCAGTGCACATATATTATATATATCCAGTGCACATATATTAAATATCCAGTGCACATATATTAAACATCTAGTGCACATATAATAAATATACAGTGCACATATATTAAATATCCAGTGCACATATATTAAATATATCCAGTGCACATATATTAAATATCCAGTGCACATATATTATATATATCCAAAGCACATATATTATATATATCCAGTGCACATATATTAAATATCCAGTGCACATATATTAAACATCCAGTGCACATATATTATATATATCCAGTGCACATAAATTAAATATCCAGTGCACATATATTTAACATCCAGTGCACATATATTAAATATCCAGTGCACATAAATTATATATCCAGTGCAAATATATTAAATATCCAGTTAACATATATTATATATCCAGTGCACAAACATTATATATATCCAGTGCACATTTATTAAATATCCAGTGCACTTATATTTTATATATCTAGTGCACATATAATAAATATACAGTGCACATATATTAAATATCTATTGCACATATATTAAATATATCCAGTTCACATATATTAAATATCCAGTGCACATACATTATATATATCCAAAGCAAATATATTATATATACATCCAGTGCACATATATTAAATATCCAGTGCACATATATTAAATATCCATTGCACATATATTATATATTTCCAGTGCACATATATTATATATCCAGTGCACATACATTATATATTTCCAGTGCACATATTTTATCAATATACATTGCATATATATTAATTATCCAGTGCACACATATTATATATCCAGTGCACATACATTATATATATCCAGTGCACATATATTAAATATCCTTTGCACATATATTATATATATCCAGTGCACATATATTAAATATCCAGTGCACAAAAATTAAATATCCAGTGCACATAAATTATATATCCAGTGCACATACATTATATATATCCAGTGCACATATATTAAATATCCTTTGCACATATATTATATATATCCAGTGCACATATATTAAATATCCAGTGCACACATATTATATATCCAGTGCACATACATTATATATATATATCCAGTGCACATATATTAAATATCCAGTGCACATATATTAAAAATCCAGTGCACATATATTAAATATTCAGTGCACATAAATTATATATCTAGTGCACATACATTATATATATCCAGTGCACATTTATTAAATATCCAGTGCAAATATATTATATATATATCTAGTGCACATATAATATATATACAGTGCACATATATTAAATATCCAGTGCACATATATTAAATATATCCAGTGCACATATATTAAATATCCAGTGCACATATATTATATATATCCAAAGCACATATATTATATATATCCAGTGCACATATATTAAATATCCAGTGCACATATACTAAACATCCAGTGCACATATATTATATATATCCAGTGCACATAAATTAAATATCCAGTGCACATATATTAAACATCCAGTGCACATATATTAAATATCCAGTGCACATAAATTATATATCCAGTGCACATAAATTATATATACCCAGTGCACATTTATTTAATATCCAGTGCACATATATTATATATATCCAGTGCACATATATTAAATATCCAGTGCACATATATTAAACATCTAGTGCACATATAATAAATATACAGTGCACATATATTAAATATCCAGTGCACATATATTAAATATATCCAGTGCACATATATTAAATATCCAGTGCACATATATTATATATATATCCAAAGCACATATATTATATATATCCAGTGCACATATATTAAATATCCAGTGCACATATATTAAACATCCAGTGCACATATATTATATATATCCAGTGCACATAAATTAAATATCCAGTGCACATATATTAAACATCCAGTGCACATATATTAAATATCCAGTGTACATAAATTATATATCCAGTGCAAATATATTAAATATCCAGTGCACATATATTATATATCCAGTGCACATACATTATATATATCCAGTGCACATTTATTAAATATCCAGTGCACTTATATTATATATATCTAGTGCACATATAATAAATATACAGTGCACATATATTAAATATCTATTGCACATATATTAAATATATCCAGTTCACATATATTAAATATCCAGTGCACATACATTATATATATCCAAAGCACATATATTATATATATATATCCAGTGCACATATATTAAATATCCAGTGCACATATATTAAATATCCAAAGCACATATATTATATATATATCCAGTGCACATATATTAAATATCCAGTGCACATATATTATATTTCCAGTGCAAATACATTACAAATATCCAGTGCACATATATTAAACATCCAGTGCACATCAATTATATATCCAGTGCACATAAATTATGTATATCCAGTGCACATTTATTAAATATCTAGTGCACATATATTATATTTCCAGTGCACATATATTATATATATCCAGTGCACATATATTAAATATCCAGTGCACATATATTATATATCCAGTGCACATACATTATATATATCCAGTGCACATATATTAAATATCCAGTGCACATATATTATATATCCAGTGCACATACATTATATATTTCCAGTGCACATATTTTATCAATATACAGTGCATATATATTAAATATCCAGTGCACACATATTATATATCCAGTGCACATACATTATATATATCCAGTGCACATATATTAAATATCCTTTGCACATATATTATATATATCCAGTGCACATATATTAAATATCCAGTGCACGCATATTATATATCCAGTGCACATACATTATATATTTCCAGTGCACATATATTAAATATCCAGTGCAAATATATTAAATATCCAGTGCACATATATTAAATATCCAGTGCACATATATTAAAAATCCAGTGCACATATGTTAAATATCCAGTGCACATATATTAAATATTCAGTGCACATAAATTACATATCTAGTGCACATACATTATATATATCCAGTGCACATTTATTAAATATCCAGTGCACATATATTATATATATATCTAGTGCACATATAATATATATACAGTGCACATATATTAAATATCCAGTGCACATATATTAAATATATCCAGTGCACATATATTAAATATTCAGTGCACATATATTATATATATCCAAAGCACATATATTATATATATCCAGTGCACATATATTAAATATCCAGTGCACATATATTAAACATCCAGTGCACATATATTATATATATCCAGTGCACATAAATTAAATATCCAGTGTACATATATTAAACATCCAGTGCACATATATTAAATATCCAGTGCACATAAATTATATATCCAGTGCACATAAATTATATATACCCAGTGCACATTTATTTAATATCCAGTGCACATATATTATATATATCCAGTGCACATATATTAAATATCCAGTGCACATATATTAACCATCTAGTGCACATATATTATATATATCCAGTGCACATAAATTAAATATCCAGTGCACATATATTAAACATCCAGTGCACATATATTATATATCCAGTGCACATATATTATTTATATCCAGTGCACATATATTAAATATCCAGTGCACATAAATTAAATATCCAGTGCACATAAATTATATATCCAGTGCACATAAATTATATATACCCAGTGCACATTTATTTAATATCCAGTGCACATATATTATATTTCCAGTGCACATATATTATATATATCCAGTGCAAATATATTAAATATTCAGTGCACATATATTAAATATCCAGTGCACAAATATTATATATATATCTAGTGCACATATAATAAATATCCAGTGCACATATATTAAACATCTAGTGCACATTTATTTAATATCCAGTGCACATATATTATATTTCCAGTGCACAAATATTATATATATATCCAGTGCACACCTATTTAATATCCAGTGCACATACATTATATTTCCAGTGCACATATATTATTTATATCCAGTACATATATATTAAATATCCAGTGCACATATATTAAATATCCAGTGCACATATATTAAATATCCAGTGCACATAATTTATATATCCAGTGCACATACATTATATATATCCAATGCACATTTATTAAATATCCAGTGCACATATATTATATATATCTAGTGCACATATAATAAATATACAGTGCACATATATTAAATATCCAGTGCACATATATTAAATATATCCAGTGCACATATATTAAATATATCCAGTGCACATATATTAAATATCCAGTGCACATATATTATATATATCCAAAGCACATACATTATATATATCCAGTGCACATAGATTAAATGTCCAGTGCACATATATTATATATCCAGTGCACATACATTATATATTTCCAGTGCACATATTTTATCAATATACAGTGCATATATATCAAATAACCAGTGCACACATATTATATATCCAGTGCACATACATTATATATATCCAGAGCACATATATTAAATATCGTTTGCACATATATTATATATATCCAGTGCACATATATTAAATATCCAGTGCACACATATTATATATCCAGTGCACATACATTATATATATCCAGTGCACATATATTAAATATCCAGTGCACATATATTAAATATATCCAGTGCACATATATTAAATATCCAGTGCACACATATTATATATCCAGTGCACATACATTATATATATCCAGTGCACATATATTAAATATCCAGTGCACATATATTAAATATATCCAGTGCACATATATTAAATATCCAGTGCACAAAAATTAAATATCTAGTGCACATAAATTATATATCCAGTGCACATACATTATATATATATCCATTGCACACCTATTTAATATCCAGTGCACATATATTATATTTCCAGTGCACATATATTATTTATATCCAGTGCACATATATTAAATATCCAGTGCACATATATTAAATATCCAGTGCACATAAATTATATATCTAGTGCACATACATTATATATATCCAGTGCACATTTATTAAATATCCAGTGCACATATATTATATATATCTAGTGCACATATAATATATATAGTGCACATATATTAAATATCCAGTGCTCATATATTAAATATATCCAGTGCACATATATTAAATATCCAGTGCACATATATTATATATATCCAAAGCACATATATTATATATATCCAGTGCACATATATTAAATATCCAGTGCACATATATTAAACATCCAGTGCACATATATTATATATATCCAGTGCACATAAATTAAATATCCAGTGCACATATATTAAACATCCAGTGCACATATATTAAATATCCAGTGCACATAAATTATATATCCAGTGCACATAAATTATATAAACCCAGTGCACATTTATTTAATATCCAGTCAACATATATTATATATATCCAGTGCACATATATTAAATATCCAGTGCACATATATTAAACATCCAGTGCACATATATTATATATATCCAGTGCACATAAATTAAATATCCAGTGCACATATATTAAACATCCAGTGCACATATATTATATATCCAGTGCACATATATTATATATATCCAGTGCACATATATTATATATATCTAGTGCACATATAATAAATATACAGTGCACATATATTAAATATCCAGTGCACATAAATTAAATTTCCAGTGCACATAAATTATATATCCAGTGCATATACATTATATATATCCAATTCAAATATATTAAATATCCAGTGCACATATATTAAATATATCCAGTGCACATATAATAAATATCCAGTGCACAAAAATTAAATATCCAGTGCACATAAATTATATATCCAGTGCACATACATTATACATATCCAGTGCACATATATTAAATATCCAGTGCACATATATTAAATATATCCAGTGCACATATATTAAATATCCAGTGCACAAAAATTAAATATCCAGTGCACATAAATTATATATCCAGTGCACATACATTATATATATATATCCAGTGCACACCTATTTAATATCCAGTGCACATATATTATATTTCCAGTGCACATATATTAAATATCCAGTGCACATATATTAAATATCCAGTGCACATATATTAAACATCCAGTGCACATATATTATATATATCCAGTGCACATAAATTAAATATCCAGTGCACATATATTAAACATCCAGTGCACATATATTAAATATCCAGTGCACATAAATTATATATCCAATGCACATAAATTATATAAACCCAGTGCACATTTATTTAATATCCAGTGCACATATATTATATATATCCAGTGCACATATATTAAATATCCAGTGCACATATATTAAACATCCAGTGCACATATATTATATATATCCAGTGCACATAAATTAAATATCCAGTGCACATATATTAAACATCCAGTGCACATATATTATATATCCAGTGCACATATATTATATATATCCAGTGCACATATATTAAATATCCAGTGCACATAAATTAAATATCCGGTGCACATAAATTATATATCCAGTGCACATAAATTATATATACCCATTGCACATTTATTTAATATCCAGTGCACATACATTATATTTCTAGTGCACATATATTATATATATCCAGTGCAAATATATTAAATATTCAGTGCACATATACTAAATATCCAGTGCACATATAATAAATATCCAGTGCACATAAATTAAATATCCAGTGCACATCAATTATATATCCAGTGCACATTTATTAAATATCTAATGCACATATATTACATTTCCAGTGCTCATATATTATATATATCCAGTGCACATATATTTATTATCCAGTGCACATATATTAAATATATCCAGTGCACATATATTAAATATCCAGTGCACATAAATTATATATCCAGTGCACATACATTATATATATCTAGTGCACATTTATTAAATATCCAGTGCACATATATTATATTTCCAGTGCACATATATTATATATATCCAGTGCAAATATATTAAATATCCAGTGCACATAAATTATATATCCAGTGCACATATATTATGTATATCCAGTGCACATTTATTTAATATCCAGTGCACATATATTATATTTCCAGTGCACATATATTATATATATCCAGTGCAAATATATTAAATATCCAGTGCAAATATATTAAATATCCAGTGCACATATAATAAATATCCAGTGCACATATATTATATATCCAGTGCACATATATTAAATATCCAGTGCACATGTATTATATATATCTAGTGCACATATAATAAATATCCAGTGCACATATATTAAATATCCAGTGCACATATATTAAATATCCAGTGCACATACATTATATATATCCAGTGCACATATATTAAATATCCAGTGCACATACATTATATATATCCAGTGCACATATATTAAATATCCAGTGCACATATATTAAACATCCAGTGCACATATATTATATATATCCAGTGCACATAAATTAAATATCCAGTGCACATATATTAAACATCCAGTGCACATATATTAAATATCCAGTGCACATATATTATATATATCCAGTGCACATAAATTAAATATCCAGTGCACATATATTAAACATCCAGTGCACATATATTAAATATCCAGTGCACATAAATTATATATCCAGTGCACATAAATTATATAAACCCAGTGCACATTTATTTAATATCCAGTCAACATATATTATATATATCCAGTGCACATATATTAAATATCCAGTGCACATATATTAAATATCCAGTGCACATATAATAAATATCCAGTGCACATATATTATATATCCAGTGCACATATATTAAATATCCAGTGCACATGTATTATATATATCTAGTGCACATATAATAAATATCCAGTGCACATATATTAAATATCCAGTGCACATATATTATATATCCAGTGCACATACATTATATATATCCAGTGCACATATATTAAATATCCAGTGCACATACATTATATATCCAGTGCTCATACATTATATATATCCAGTGCACATTTATTAAATATCCAGTGCACATATATTATAAATATCCAGTGCACATATATTAAATATCCAGTGCACATATATTATATATCCAGTGCACATACATTATATATATCCAGTGCACATATATTAAATATCCAGTGCACATATACTATATATACAGTGCACATACATTATATATATCCAGTGCACATTTATTAAATATCCAGTGCACATATATTATATATATCTAGTGCACATATAATAAATATCCTGTGCACATATATTAAAAATCCAGTGCACATATATTAAATCTCCAGTGCACATATATTAAATATCCAGTGCACATATATTATATATATCCAGTGCACATATATTAAATATCTAGTGCACATAAATTAAATATCCAGTGCACATAAATCATATATCCAGTGCACATACATTATATATATCCAGTGCACATTTATTAATCATCTATTGCACATATATTATATTTCCAGTGCACATCTATTATATATATCCAGTCCAAATATATTAAATATCCAGTGCACATAAATTAAATATCCAGTGCACATAAATAATATATCCAGTGCACATACATTATATATATCCAGTGCACATTTATTAACATCTATTGCACATATATTATATTTCAAGTGCACATATATTATATATATCCAGTGCAAATATATTAAATAACCAGTGCACATATATTGTATTTCCAGTGCACATATTGTATCTATATAAAGTGAATATATATTAAATATCCAGTGCACACATATTATATATCCAGTGCACATACATTATATATATCCAGTGCACATATATTAAATCTCCAGTGCACATATATTAAATATCCAGAGCACATAAATTAAATATCCAGTGCACATATATTATATATCCAGTGCACATATATTATATATCCAGTGCACACATATTATATATATCCAGTGCACATACATTATATATATCCAGTGCAAATATATTATATATATTCAGTGCACATATATTAAATATCCAGTGCGCATATATTATATATCCAGTGCACATATATTAAATATCCAGTGCACATATATTAAACATCCAGCGCGCATATATTATATATCCAGTGCAATTATATATTATATAAATCCAGTGCTCATATATTTAATATCCAGTGCACATATATTAAATATATCCAGTGCACATATATTAAATATCCAGTGCACATAAATTAAATATCCAGTGCACATCAATTATATATCCAGTGCACATTGATTAAATATCTAATGCACATATATTACATTTCCAGTGCTCATATATTATATATATGCAGTGCACATATATTTAATATCCAGTGCACATATATTAAATATATCCAGTGCACATATATTAAATATTCAGTGCACATAAATTATATATCCAGTGCACATACATTATATATATCTAGTGCACATTTATTAAATATCCATTGCACATATATTATATTTCCAGTGCATATATATTATATATATCCAGTGCAAATATATTAAATATCCAGTGCACATAAATTAAATATCCAGTGCACATAAATTATATATCCAGTGCACGTATATTATGTATATCTAGTGCACATTTATTTAATATCCAGTGCACATATATTATATTTCCAGTGCACATATATTATATATATCCAGTGCAAATATATTAAATATCCAGTGCACATATATTAAATATCCAGTGCACATATAATAAATATCCAGTGCACATATATTATATATCCAGTGCACATATATTAAATATCCAGTGCACATGTATTATATATATCTAGTGCACATATAATAAATATCCAGTGCACATATATTAAATATCCAGTGCACATATATTATATATCCAGTGCACATACATTATATATATCCAGTGCACATATATTAAATATCCAGTGCACATATATTATATATCCAGTGCTCATACATTATATATATCCAGTGCACATTTATTAAATATCTAGTGCACTTATATTATAAATATCCAGTGCACATATATTAAATATCCAGTGCACATATATTAAATATATCCAGTGCACATATATTAAATATCCAGTGCACATATATTATATATCCAGTGCACATACATTATATATATCCAGTGCACATATATTAAATATCCAGTGCACATATGCTATATATACAGTGCACATACATTATATATATCCAGTGCACATTTATTAAATATCCAGTGCACACATATTATATATCCAGTGCACATACATTATATATATCCAGTGCACATATATTAAATATCCAGTGCATATAAATTATATATCTAGTGCACATACATTATATATATCCAGTGCACATTTATTAAATATCCAGTGCACATATATTATATATATATAGTGCACATATAATATATAGTGCACATATATTAAATATCCAGTGCTCATATATTAAATATATCCAGTGCACATATATTAAATATCCAGTGCACATATATTATATATATCCAAAGCACATATATTATATATATCCAGTGCACATATATTAAATATCCAGTGCACATATATTAAACATCCAATGCACATATATTATATATATCCAGTGCACATAAATTAAATATCCAGTGCACATATATTAAACATCCAGTGCACATATATTAAATATCCAGTGCACATAAATTATATATCCAGTGCACATAAATTATATAAACCCAGTGCACATTTATTTAATATCCAGTCAACATATATTATATATATCCAGTGCACATATATTAAATATCCAGTGCACATATATTAAACATCCAGTGCACATATATTATATATATCCAGTGCACATAAATTAAATATCCAGTGCACATATATTAAACATCCAGTGCACATATATTATATATCCAGTGCACATATATTATATATATCCAGTGCACATATATTATATATATCTAGTGCACATATAATAAATATCCAGTGCACATATATTAAATATCCAGTGCACATAAATAAAATTTCCAGTGCACATAAATTATATATCCAGTGCATATACATTATATATATCCAGTTCAAATATATTAAATATCCAGTGCACATATATTAAATATATCCAGTGCACATATATTAAATATCCAGTGCACAAAAATTAAATATCCAGTGCACATAAATTATATATCCAGTGCACATACATTATATATATCCAGTGCACATATATTAAATATCCAGTGCACATATATTAAATATATCCAGTGCACATATATTAAATATCCAGTGCACAAAAATTAAATATCCAGTGCACATAAATTATATATCTAGTGCACATACATTATATATATATCCAGTGCACACCTATTTAATATCCAGTGCACATATATTAAACATCCAGTGCACATATATTATATATCCAGTGCACATATATTATATATATCCAGTGCACATATATTAAATATCCAGTGCACATATATTAAATATCCAGTGCACATATATTAAACATCCAGTGCACATATATTATATATATCCAGTGCACATAAATTAAATATCCAGTGCACATATATTAAACATCCAGTGCACATATATTAAATATCCAGTGCACATAAATTATATATCCAGTGCACATAAATTATATAAACCCAGAGCACATTTATTTAATATCCAGTGCACATATATTATATATATCCAGTGCACATAAATTAAATATCCAGTGCACATATATTAAACATCCAGTGCACATATATTATATATCAAGTGCACATAAATTAAATATCCAGTGCACATATATTAAACATCCAGTGCACATATATTATATATCCAGTGCACATATATTATATATATCCAGTGCACATATATTAAATATCCAGTGCACATAAATTAAATATCCGGTGCACATAAATTATATATCCAGTGCACATAAATTATATATACCCATTGCACATTTATTTAATATCTAGTGCACATATAATAAATATCCAGTGCACATATATTATATATATCCAGTGCAAATATATTAAATATCCAGTGCACATATATTAAATATCCAGTGCACATGTATTATATATATCTAGTGCACATATAATAAATATCCAGTGCACATATATTAAATATCCAGTGCACATATATTATATATCCAGTGCACATACATTATATATATCCAGTGCACATTTATTAAATATCCAGTGCACATATATTATAAATATCCAGTGCACATATATTAAATATCCAGTGCACATATATTAAATATATCCAGTGCACATATATTAAATATCCAGTGCACATATATTATATATCCAGTGCTCATACATTATATATATCCAGTGCACATTTATTAAATATCCAGTGCACATATATTATAAATATCCAGTGCACATATATTAAATATCCAGTGCACATATATTAAATATATCCAGTGCACATATATTAAATATCCAGTGCACATATATTATATATCCAGTGCACATACATTATATATATCCAGTGCACATATATTAAATATCCAGTGCACATATACTATATATACAGTTCACATACATTATATATATCCAGTGCACATTTATTAAATATCCAGTGCACATATATTATATATATCTAGTGCACATATAATAAATATCCTGTGCACATATATTAAAAATCCAGTGCACATATATTAAATATATCCAGTGCACAGATATTAAATATCCAGTGCACAAAAATTAAATATCCAGTGCACATAAATTAAATATCCAGTGCACATACATTATATATATATCCAGTGCACACCTATTTAATATCCAGTGCTCATATATTATATTTCTAGTGCACATATATTATATATATCCAGTGCACATATATTAAATATATCCAGTGCACATATATTAAATATCCAGTGCACATATATTATATATCCAGTGCACATACATTATATATATCCAGTGCACATATACTATATATACAGTTCACATACATTATATATATCCAGTGCACATTTATTAAATATCCAGTGCACATATATTATATATATCTAGTGCACATATAATAAATATCCTGTGCACATATATTAAAAATCCAGTGCACATATATTAAATATATCCAGTGCACAGATATTAAATATCCAGTGCACAAAAATTAAATATCCAGTGCACATAAATTATATATCCAGTGCACATACATTATATATATATCCAGTGCACACCTATTTAATATCCAGTGCTCATATATTATATTTCTAGTGCACATATATTATATATATCCAGTGCACATATATTAAATATCCAGTGCACATATATTAAATATCCAGTGCACATATATTATATATCCAGTGCACATACATTATATATATCCAGTGCACATATATTATATATTCAGTGCACATATATTATATTTCCAGTGCACATATATTAAATATCCAGTGCACATATATTTAAAATATCCAGTGCACATACATTATATATATCCAGTGCACAAAAATTAAATATCCTGTGCACATAAATTATATATCCAGTGCACAAACATTATATATATATATATCCATTGCGCATTTATTTAATATCCAGTGCACATATTTTATATTTCCAGTGCACATATATTATATGTATCCAGTGCAAATATATTAAATATCCAGTGCACATATATTAAATATCCAGTGCACATATATTAAATATATCCAGTGCACATATATTAAATATCCAGTGCACAAAAATTAAATATCCAATGCACATAAATTATATATCCAGTGCACATACATTATATATATCCAGTGCACATATATTATATTTCCAGTTCACATATATTATATTTCCAGTGCACATATTTTATCAATATACAGTGCACATATATTAAATATCCAGTGCACACATATTATATATCCTGTGCACATACATTATATATATCCAGTGTACATATATTAAATATCCAGTGCACATATATTAAATATCCAGTGCACATATATTATATATACAGTGCACATATATTATATACATCCAGTGCACATATATTAAATATCCAGTGCACATATATTAAACATCCAAGGCACATATATTATATATCCAGTACACATATAATATATATATCCAGTGCACATATATTAAATATCCAGTGCACATATATTAAACATTCAGTGCACATATATTAAATATCCAGTGCACATATATTAAACATTCAGTGCACATATATTATATATCCAGTGCACATATATTATATATATCCAGTGCACATATATTATATATATCCAGTGCACATATATTATATATCCAGTGCACATACATTATATTTATCCAGTGCACATTTATTAAATATTCAGTGCACATATATTATGTATATCTAGTGCACATATAATAAATATACAGTGCACATATATTAAATATCTATTGCACATATATTAAATATATCCAGTGCACATATATTAAATATCCAGTGCACATATATTATATATATCCAAAACACATATATTATATATATCCAGTGCACATATATTAAATATCCAGTGCACATATATTAAATATCCATTGCACATATATTATATATATCCAGTGCACATATATTAAATATCCAGTGCAAATATATTATATTTCCAGTGCACATACATTATATATATCCAGTGCACATTTATTAAAAAACCAGTGCACATATATTATATATCCAGTGCACATACATTATATATATATCCAGTGCACAACTATTTAATATCCAGTGCACATATATTATATTTCCAGTGCACACCTATTTAATATCCAGTGCACATATATTAAATATCCAGTGCACATATATTAAATATCCAGTGCACATAAATTATATATCCAGTACACATACATTATATATATATATCCAGTGCACACCTATTTAATATCCAGTGCACATGTATTATATTTCCAGTGCACACCTATTTAATATCCAGTGCACATATATTAAATATCCAGTGCACATATATTAAATATATCCAGTGCACATATATTAATTATCCAGTGCACATATATTATATATATCCAAAGCACATATATTATATATATCCAGTGCACATATATTAAATATCCAGTGCACATATATTAAATATCCAGTGCACATATATTAAATATCCATTGCACATATATTATATATATCCAGTGCACATATATTAAATATCCAGTGCACATATAATAAATATCCAGTGCACATATATTATATATCCAGTGCACATAAATTAAATATCCAGTGCACATATATTATATATATCTAGTGCACATATAATAAATATCCAGTGCACATACATTGTATTTATCCAGTGCACATAAATTATATATCCAGTGCACATACATTATATATATCCAGTGCACATTTATTAAATATCTAGTGCACATATATCATATTTCCAGTGCACATATATTATGTATATCCAGTGCACATATATTAAATATCCAGTGCACATATATTATATATCCAGTGCACATACATTATATATATATATCAAGTGCACATATA
The DNA here is from genome assembly GCF_031893055.1 of Leptodactylus fuscus. NCBI lineage: Eukaryota > Metazoa > Chordata > Amphibia > Anura > Leptodactylidae > Leptodactylus > Leptodactylus fuscus. The sequence goes on from NW_027439810.1 coordinate 181,095, forward strand.
TTAAATATCCAGTGCACATATATTATATATCCAGTGCACATACATTATATATTTCCAGTGCACATATTTTATCAATATACAGTGCATATATATTAAATATCCAGTGCACACATATTATATATCCAGTACACATACATTATATATATCCAGTGCACATATATTAAATATCCTTTGCACAAAAATTAAATATCCAGTGCACATAAATTATATATCCAGTGCACATACATTGTATATATCCAGTGCACATTTATTAAATATCCAGTGCACATATATTAAATATCCAGTGCACATATATTAAATATCCAGTGCACATATATTATATATCCAGTGCACATACATTATATATATCCAGTGCACATATATTATATATTCAGTGCACATATATTATATTTCCAGTGCACATATATTAAATATCCAGTGCACATATATTTAAAATATCCAGTGCACATACATTATATATATCCAGTGCACAAAAATTAAATATCCTGTGCACATAAATTATATATCCAGTGCACAAACATTATATATATATATATCCATTGCGCATTTATTTAATATCCAGTGCACATATTTTATATTTCCAGTGCACATATATTATATGTATCCAGTGCAAATATATTAAATATCCAGTGCACATATATTAAATATCCAGTGCACATATATTAAATATATCCAGTGCACATATATTAAATATCCAGTGCACATATATTAAATATCCAGTGCACATATATTATATATACAGTGCACATATATTATATACATCCAGTGCACATATATTAAATATCCAGTGCACATATATTAAACATCCAAGGCACATATATTATATATCCAGTACACATATAATATATATATCCAGTGCACATATATTAAATATCCAGTGCACATATATTAAACATTCAGTGCACATATATTAAATATCCAGTGCACATATATTAAACATTCAGTGCACATATATTATATATCCAGTGCACATATATTATATATATCCAGTGCACATATATTATATATATCCAGTGCACATATATTATATATCCAGTGCACATACATTATATTTATCCAGTGCACATTTATTAAATATTCAGTGCACATATATTATGTATATCTAGTGCACATATAATAAATATACAGTGCACATATATTAAATATCTATTGCACATATATTAAATATATCCAGTGCACATATATTAAATATCCAGTGCACATATATTATATATATCCAAAACACATATATTATATATATCCAGTGCACATATATTAAATATCCAGTGCACATATATTAAATATCCATTGCACATATATTATATATATCCAGTGCACATATATTATATATCCAGTGCAAATATATTATATTTCCAGTGCACATACATTATATATATCCAGTGCACATTTATTAAAAAACCAGTGCACATATATTATATATCCAGTGCACATACATTATATATATATCCAGTGCACAACTATTTAATATCCAGTGCACATATATTATATTTCCAGTGCACACCTATTTAATATCCAGTGCACATATATTAAATATCCAGTGCACATATATTAAATATCCAGTGCACATAAATTATATATCCAGTACACATACATTATATATATATATCCAGTGCACACCTATTTAATATCCAGTGCACACGTATTATATTTCCAGTGCACACCTATTTAATATCCAGTGCACATATATTAAATATCCAGTGCACATATATTAAATATATCCAGTGCACATATATTAATTATCCAGTGCACATATATTATATATATCCAAAGCACATATATTATATATATCCAGTGCACATATATTAAATATCCAGTGCACATATATTAAATATCCATTGCACATATATTATATATATCCAGTGCACATATATTAAATATCCAGTGCACATATAATAAATATCCAGTGCACATATATTATATATCCAGTGCACATAAATTAAATATCCAGTGCACATATATTATATATATCTAGTGCACATATAATAAATATCCAGTGCACATACATTGTATTTATCCAGTGCACATAAATTATATATCCAGTGCACATATATTATATATATCCAAAGCACATATATTATATATATCCAGTGCACATATATTAAATATCCAGTGCACATATATTAAATATCCATTGCACATATATTATATATATCCAGTGCACATATATTAAATATCCAGTGCACATATAATAAATATCCAGTGCACATATATTATATATCCAGTGCACATAAATTAAATATCCAGTGCACATATATTATATATATCTAGTGCACATATAATAAATATCCAGTGCACATACATTGTATTTATCCAGTGCACATAAATTATATATCCAGTGCACATATATTATATATATCCAGTGCACATATATTAAATATCCAGTGCACATATATTAAATATCCATTGCACATATATTATATATATCCAGTGCACATATATTAAATATCCAGTGCACATATAATAAATATCCAGTGCACATATATTATATATCCAGTGCACATAAATTAAATATCCAGTGCACATATATTATATATATCTAGTGCACATATAATAAATATCCAGTGCACATACATTGTATTTATCCAGTGCACATATATTATATATCCAGTGCACATACATTATATATATATATCAAGTGCACATATATTAAATATCCAGTGCACATATATTATATATCCAGTGCACATACATTATATATTTCCAGTGCACATATTTTATCAATATACAGTGCATATATATTAAATATCCAGTGCACACATATTATATATCCAGTGCACATACATTATATATATCCAGTGCACATATATTAAATATCCTTTGCACAAAAATTAAATATCCAGTGCACATAAATTATATATCCAGTGCACATACATTGTATATATCCAGTGCACATTTATTAAATATCCAGTGCACATATATTAAATATATCCAGTGCACATATATTAAATATAAAGTGCACAAAAATTAAATATCCAGTGCACATAAATTATATATCCAGTACACATACATTATATATATATATATCCAGTGCACACCTATTTAATATCCAGTGCACATGTATTATATTTCCAGTGCACACCTATTTAATATCCAGTGCACATATATTAAATATCCAGTGCACATATATTAAATATATCCAGTGCACATATATTAATTATCCAGTGCACATATATTATATATATCCAAAGCACATATATTATATATATCCAGTGCACATATATTAAATATCCAGTGCACATATATTAAATATCCATTGCACATATATTATATATATCCAGTGCACATATATTAAATATCCAGTGCACATATAATAAATATCCAGTGCACATATATTATATATCCAGTGCACATAAATTAAATATCCAGTGCACATATATTATATATATCTAGTGCACATATAATAAATATCCAGTGCACATACATTGTATTTATCCAGTGCACATAAATTATATATCCAGTGCACATACATTATATATATCCAGTGCACATTTATTAAATATCTAGTGCACATATATCATATTTCCAGTGCACATATATTATGTATATCCAGTGCACATATATTAAATATCCAGTGCACATATATTATATATCCAGTGCACATACATTATATATATATATCAAGTGCACATATATTAAATATCCAGTGCACATATATTATATATCCAGTGCACATACATTATATATTTCCAGTGCACATATTTTATCAATATACAGTGCATATATATTAAATATCCAGTGCACACATATTATATATCCAGTGCACATACATTATAAATATCCAGTGCACATATATTAAATATCCTTTGCACAAAAATTAAATATCCAGTGCACATAAATTATATATCCAGTGCACATACATTGTATATATCCAGTGCACATTTATTAAATATCCAGTGCACATATATTAAATATATCCAGTGCACATATATTAAATATAAAGTGCACAAAAATTAAATATCCAGTGCACATAAATTATATATCCAGTGCACATACATTATATATATCCAGTGCACATTTATTAAATATCCAGTGCACATATATTAAAAATCCAGTGCACATAAATTATATATCCAGTGCACATACATTATATATATCCAGTGCACATTTATTTAATATCCAGTGCACATATATTATATTTCCAGTGCACATATTGTATCTATATAAAGTGCACATATATTAAATATCCAGTGCACACATACTACAAATCCAGTGCACATACATTATATATATCCAGTGCACATATATTAAATCTCCAGTGCACATATATTAAATATCCATTGCACATATATTATATATATCCAGAGCACATATATTAAATATCCAGTGCACATATATTATATATTTATCCAGTGCACATATATTATATATATTCAGTGCACATAAATTAAATATCCAGTTCGCATATATTATATATCCAGTGCACATATATTATATTTCCAGTACACATATATTATATATATCCAGTGCACATATATTAAATATCCAGTGCACATATATTAAACATCCAGTGCACATATATTATATATCCAGTTCGCATATATTATATATCCAGTGCACATATATTAAATATCCAGTGCACATATATTATATATCCAGTGCTCATACATTATATATATCCAGTGCACATTTATTAAATATCCAGTGCACATATATTATAAATATCCAGTGCACATATATTAAATATCCAGTGCACATATATTAAATATATCCAGTGCACATACATTATATATATCCAGTGCACATTTATTAAATATCCAGTGCAAATATATTATATATATCTAGTGCACATATAATAAATATCCAGTGCACATATATTAAATATCCAGTGCACATATATTAAATATATCCAGTGCACATATATTAAAAATCCAGTGCACAAAAATTAAATATCCAGTGCACATAAATTATATATCCAGTGCACATACATTATATATATATCCAGTGCACACCTATTTAATATCCAGTGCTCATATATTATATTTCTAGTGCACATATATTATATATTTCCAGTGCACATATATTAAATATCCAGTGCACATATATTAAATATCCAGTGCACATATATTATATATCCAGTGCACATACATTATATATATCCAGTGCACATATATTATATATATCCAGTGCACATATATTATATTTCCAGTGCACATATATTAAATATCCAGTGCACATATATTTAAAATATCCAGTGCACATACATTATATATATCCAGTGCACAAAAATTAAATATCCAGTGCACATAAATTATATATCCAGTGCACATATATTAAATATCCAGTGCACATATATTAAACATCCATTGCACATATATTATATATCCAGTACACATATATTATATATATCCAGTGCACATATATTACATATTTAGTGCAAATATATGAAATATCCAGTGCACATATATTATATATATATATATCCAGTGCACATATATTAAACATCCAGTGCACATATATTATATTTCAAGTGCACATATATTATATATATATATATCCAGTGCAAATATATTAAATATCCAGTGCACATAAATTAAATATCCAGTGCACATAAATTTTATATCCAGTGCACATACATTATATATATCCAGTGCACATTTATTAAATATCCAGTGCACAAATATTAAAAATCCAGTGCACATAAATTATATATCCAGTGCACATACATTATATATATCCAGTGCACATTTATTTAATATCCAGTGCACATATATTAAATATCCAGTGCACACATATTACATATCCAGTGCACATACATTATATATATCCAATGCACAGATATTAAATATCCAGTGCACATATATGATATATACAGTGCACATATATTATATATATCCAGTGCACATATATTAAATATCCAGTGCACATATATTAAACATCCAGTGCACATATATTAAATATATCCAGTGCACATATATTAAATATCCAGTGCACATATATTATATATCCAGTGCACATACATTGTATTTATCCAGTGCACATAAATTATATATCCAGTGCACATACATTATATATATCCAGTGCACATTTATCAAATATCTATTGCACATATATTATATTTCCAGTGCACATCTATTATATATATCCAGTGCAAATATATTAAATATCCAGTGCACGTAAATTAAATATCCAGTGCACATAAATTATATATCCAGTGCACATACATTATATATATCCAGTGCACATATATTATATTTCCAGTGCGCATATATTATATTTCCAGTGCACATACATTATATATATCCAGTGCACATATATTAAATATCCAGTGCACATATATTATATATCCAGTGCACATACATTATATATATCCAGTGCACAGATATTAAATATCCAGTGCACATATATTATATATCCAGTGCACATATATTATATATATCCAGTGCACATATATTAAATATCCAGTGCACATATATTAAACATCCATTGCACATATATTATATATCCAGTACACATATATTATATATATCCAGTGCACATATATTACATATTTAGTGCAAATATATGAAATATCCAGTGCACATATATTATATATATATATATCCAGTGCATATATATTAAACATCCAGTGCACATATATTATATTTCAAGTGCACATATATTATATATATATATATATATATCCAGTGCAAATATATTAAATATCCAGTGCACATAAATTAAATATCCAGTGCACATAAATTATATATCCAGTGCACATACATTATATATATCTAGTGCACATTTATTAAATATCCAGTGCACAAATATTAAAAATCTAGTGCACATAAATTATATATCCAGTGCACATACAATATATATATCCAGTGCACATTTATTTAATATCCAGTGCACATATATTATATTTCCAGTGCACATATTGTATCGATATTAAGTGCACATAGATTATATATCCAGTGCACACATATTACATATTCAGTGCACATACATTATATATATCCAGTGCACAGATATTAAATATCCAGTGCACAAAAATTAAATATCCAGTGCACATAAATTATATATCCAGTGTACATATATTATATATATCCAGTGCACATATATTAAATATCCAGTGCACATATATTAAACATCCAGTGCACATATATTAAATATCCAATGCACATATAATATATATATATATATATATATATATATATATATATATATATATATATATATATCCAGTGCACATATATTAAATATCTAGTGCACATAAATTAAATATCCAGTGCACATAAATCATATATCCAGTACACATACATTATATATATCCAGTGCACATTTATTAATCATCTATTGCACATATATTATATTTCCAGTGCACATCTATTATATATATCCAGTCCAAATATATTAAATATCCAGTGCACATAAATTAAATATCCAGTGCACATAAATTATATATCCAGTGCACATACATTATATATATCCAGTGCACATTTATTAAACATCTATTGCACATATATTATATTTCCAGTGCACATAAATTATATATATCCAGTGCAAATATATTAAATAACCAGAGCACATTTATTAATCATCTATTGCACATATATTATATTTCCAGTGCACATCTATTATATATATCCAGTCCAAATATATTAAATATCCAGTGCACATATATTAAATATCCAGAGCACATAAATTAAATATCCAGTGCACATATATTATATATCCAGTGCACATATATTATATATCCTGTGCACACATATTATATATATCCAGTGCACATACATTATATATATCCAGTGCAAATATATTATATATATTCAGTGCACATATATTAAATATCCAGTGCGCATATATTATATATCCAGTGCACATATACTAAATATCCAGTGCGCATATATTATATATCCAGTGCACATATATTAAATATCCAGTGCACATATATTAAACATCCAGCGTGCATATATTATATATCCAGTGCACATATATTATATATATCCAGTGCTCATATATTTGATATCCAGTGCACATATATTAAATATATCCAGTGCACATATATTAAATATACAGTGCACATAAATTAAATATCCAGTGCACATCAATTATATATCCAGTGCACATTTATTAAATATCTAATGCACATATATTACATTTCCAGTGCTCATATATTATATATATCCAGTGCACATATATTTAATATCCAGTGCACATATATTAAATATATCCAGTGCACATATATTAAATATCCAGTGCACATAAATTATATATCCAGTGCACATACATTATATATATCTAGTGCACATTTATTAAATATCCAGTGCACATATATTATATTTCCAGTGCACATATATTATATATATCCAGTGCAAATATATTAAATATCCAGTGCACATAAATTAAATATCCAGTGCACATAAATTATATATCGAGTGCACATATATTATGTATATCCAGTGCACATTTATTTAATATCCAGTGCACATATATTATATTTCCAGTGCACATATATTATATATATCCAGTGCAAATATATTAAATATCCATTGCACATATATTAAATATCCAGTGCACATATAATAAATATCCAGTGCACATATATTATATATCCAGTGCACATATATTAAATATCCAGTGCACATGTATTATATATATCTAGTGCACATATAATAAATATCCAGTGCACATATATTAAATATCCAGTGCACATATATTATATATCCAGTGCACATACATTATATATATCCAGTGCACATATATTAAATATCCAGTGCACATATATTATATATCCAGTGCTCATACATTATATATATCCAGTGCACATTTATTAAATATCCAGTGCACATATATTATAAATATCCAGTGCACATATATTAAATATCCAGTGCACATATATTAAATATATCCAGTGCACATATATTAAATATCCAGTGCACATATATTATATATCCAGTGCACATACATTATATATATCCAGTGCACATATATTAAATATCCGGTGCACATATACTATATATACAGTGCACACACATTATATATATCCAGTGCACATTTATTAAATATCCAGTGCACATATATTATATATATCTAGTGCACATATAATAAATATCCTGTGCACATATATTAAAAATCCAGTGCACATATATTAAATCTCCAGTGCACATATATTAAATATCCAGTGCACATATATTATATATATCCAGTGCACATATATTAAATATCTAGTGCACATAAATTAAATATCCAGTGCACATAAATCATATATCCAGTGCACATACATTATATATATCCAGTGCACATTTATTAATCATCTATTGCACATATATTATACTTCCAGTGCACATGTATTATATATATCCAGTCCAAATATATTAAATATCCAGTGCACATAAATTAAATATCCAGTGCACATAAATAATATATCCAGTGCACATACATTATATATATCCAGCGCACATTTATTAACATCTATTGCACATATATTATATTTCAAGTGCACATATATTATATATATCCAGTGCAAATATATTAAATAACCAGTGCACATATATTGTATTTCCAGTGCACATATTGTATCTATATAAAGTGAATATATATTAAATATCCAGTGCACACATATTATATATCCAGTGCACATACATTATATATATCCAGTGCACATATATTAAATCTCCAGTGCACATATATTAAATATCCAGAGCACATAAATTAAATATCCAGTGCACATATATTATATATCCAGTGCACATATATTATATATCCAGTGCACACATATTATATATATCCAGTGCACATACATTATATATATCCAGTGCAAATATATTATATATATTCAGTGCACATATATTAAATATCCAGTGCGCATATATTATATATCCAGTGCACATATATTAAATATCCAGTGCACATATATTAAACATCCAGCGCGCATATATTATATATCCAGTGCACATATATTATATAAATCCAGTGCTCATATGTTTAATATCCAGTGCACATATATTAAATATATCCAGTGCACATATATTAAATATCCAGTGCACATAAATTAAATATCCAGTGCACATCAATTATATATCCAGTGCACATTTATTAAATATCTAATGCACATATATTACATTTCCAGTGCTCATATATTATATATATGCAGTGCACATATATTTAATATCCAGTGCACATATATTAAATATATCCAGTGCACATATATTAAATATTCAGTGCTCATAAATTATATATCCAGTGCACATACATTATATATATCTAGTGCACATTCATTAAATATCCATTGCACATATATTATATTTCCAGTGCACATATATTATATACATCCAGTGCAAATATATTAAATATCCAGTGCACATAAATTATATATCCAGTGCACATATATTATGTATATCTAGTGCACATTTATTTAATATCCAGTGCACATATATTATACTTCCAGTGCACATATATTATATATATCCAGTGCACATATATTAAATATCCAGTGCACATGTATTATATATATCTAGTGCACATATAATAAATATCCAGTGCACATATATTAAATATCCAGTGCACATATATTATATATCCAGTGCACATACATTATATATATCCAGTGCACATATATTAAATATCCAGTGCACATATGTTATATATCCAGTGCTCATACATTATATATATCCAGTGCACATTTATTAAATATCCAGTGCACTTATATTATAAATATCCAGTGCACATATATTAAATATCCAGTGCACATATATTAAATATATCCAGTGCACATATATTAAATATCCAGTGCACATATATTATATATCCAGTGCACATACATTATATATATCCAGTGCACATATATTAAATATCCAGTGCACATATACTATATATACAGTGCACATACATTATATATATCCAGTGCACATTTATTAAATATCCAGTGCACACATATTATATATCCAGTGCACATACATTATATATATCCAGTGCACATATATTAAATATCCAGTGCACATAAATTATATATCTAGTGCACATACATTATATATATCCAGTGCACATTTATTAAATATCCAGTGCACATATATTATATATATCTAGTGCACATATAATATATATAGTGCACATATATTAAATATCCAGTGCTCATATATTAAATATATCCAGTGCACATATATTAAATATCCAGTGCACATATATTATATATATCCAAAGCACATATATTATATATATCCAGTGCACATATATTAAATATCCAGTGCACATATATTAAACATCCAGTGCACATATATTATATATATCCAGTGCACATAAATTAAATATCCAGTGCACATATATTAAACATCCAGTGCACATATATTAAATATCCAGTGCACATATATTAAAAATCCAGTGCACATAAATTATATATCCAGTGCACATACATTATATATATCCAGTGCACATTTATTAAATATCCAGTGCACTTATATTATAAATATCCAGTGCACATATATTAAATATCCAGTGCACATATATTAAATATATCCAGTGCACATATATTAAATATCCAGTGCACATATATTATATATATCTAGTGCACATATAATATATATAGTGCACATATATTAAATATCCAGTGCTCATATATTAAATATATCCAGTGCACATATATTAAATATCCAGTGCACATATATTATATATATCCAAAGCACATATATTATATATATCCAGTGCACATATATTAAATATCCAGTGCACATATATTAAACATCCAGTGCACATATATTATATATATCCAGTGCACATAAATTAAATATCCAGTGCACATATATTTAACATCCAGTGCACATATATTAAATATCCAGTGCACATAAATTATATATCCAGTGCACATAAATTATATAAACCCAGTGCACATTTATTTAATATCAAGTCAACATATATTATATATATCCAGTGCACATATATTAAATATCCAGTGCACATATATTAAACATCCAGTGCACATATATTATATATATCCAGTGCACATAAATTAAATATCCAGTGCACATATATTAAACATCCAGTGCACATATATTATATATCCAGTGCACATATATTATATATATCCAGTGCACATATATTATATATATCTAGTGCACATATAATAAATATCCAGTGCACATATATTAAATATCCAGTGCACATAAATTAAATTTCCAGTGCACATAAATTATATATCCAGTGCATATACATTATATATATCCAGTTCAAATATATTAAATATCCAGTGCACATATATTAAATATATCCAGTGCACATATATTAAATATCCAGTGCACAAAAATTAAATATCCAGTGCACATAAATTATATATCCAGTGCACATACATTATATATATCCAGTGCACATATATTAAATATCCAGTGCACATATATTAAATATATCCAGTGCACATATATTAAATGTCCAGTGCACAAAAATTAAATATCCAGTGCACATAAATTATATATCCAGTGCACATACATTATATATATATATATATCCAGTGCACACCTATATAATATCCAGTGCACATATATTGAACATCCAGTGCACATATATTATATATCCAGTGCACATATATTATATATATCCAGTGCACATATATTAAATATCCAGTGCACATATATTAAATATCCAGTGCACATATATTAAACATCCAGTGCACATATATTATATATATCCAGTGCACATAAATTAAATATCCAGTGCACATATATTAAACATCCAGTGCACATATATTAAATATCCAGTGCACATAAATTATATATCCAGTGCACATAAATTATATAAACCCAGTGCACATTTATTTAATGTCCAGTGCACATATATTATATATATCCAGTGCACATACATTATATATATCCAGTGCACATATATTATATATATCCAGTGCACATATATTATATTTCCAGTGCACATATATTAAATATCCAGTGCACATATATTTAAAATATCCAGTGCACATACATTATATATATCCAGTGCACAAAAATTAAATATCCAGTGCACATAAATTATATATCCAGTGCACATATATTAAATATCCAGTGCACATATATTAAACATCCATTGCACATATATTATATATCCAGTACACATATATTATATATATCCAGTGCACATATATTACATATTTAGTGCAAATATATGAAATATCCAGTGCACATATATTATATATATATATATCCAGTGCACATATATTAAACATCCAGTGCACATATATTATATTTCAAGTGCACATATATTATATATATATATATCCAGTGCAAATATATTAAATATCCAGTGCACATAAATTAAATATCCAGTGCACATAAATTAAATATCCAGTGCACATAAATTTTATATCCAGTGCACATACATTATATATATCCAGTGCACATTTATTAAATATCCAGTGCACAAATATTAAAAATCCAGTGCACATAAATTATATATCCAGTGCACATACATTATATATATCCAGTGCACATTTATTTAATATCCAGTGCACATATATTAAATATCCAGTGCACACATATTACATATCCAGTGCACATACATTATATATATCCAATGCACAGATATTAAATATCCAGTGCACATATATGATATATACAGTGCACATATATTATATATATCCAGTGCACATATATTAAATATCCAGTGCACATATATTAAACATCCAGTGCACATATATTAAATATATCCAGTGCACATATATTAAATATCCAGTGCACATATATTATATATCCAGTGCACATACATTGTATTTATCCAGTGCACATAAATTATATATCCAGTGCACATACATTATATATATCCAGTGCACATTTATCAAATATCTATTGCACATATATTATATTTCCAGTGCACATCTATTATATATATCCAGTGCAAATATATTAAATATCCAGTGCACGTAAATTAAATATCCAGTGCACATAAATTATATATCCAGTGCACATACATTATATATATCCAGTGCACATATATTATATTTCCAGTGCGCATATATTATATTTCCAGTGCACATACATTATATATATCCAGTGCACATATATTAAATATCCAGTGCACATATATTATATATCCAGTGCACATACATTATATATATCCAGTGCACAGATATTAAATATCCAGTGCACATATATTATATATACAGTGCACATATATTATATATATCCAGTGCACATATATTAAATATCCAGTGCACATATATTAAACATCCATTGCACATATATTATATATCCAGTACACATATATTATATATATCCAGTGCACATATATTACATATTTAGTGCAAATATATGAAATATCCAGTGCACATATATTATATATATATATATCCAGTGCATATATATTAAACATCCAGTGCACATATATTATATTTCAAGTGCACATATATTATATATATATATATATCCAGTGCAAATATATTAAATATCCAGTGCACATAAATTAAATATCCAGTGCACATAAATTATATATCCAGTGCACATACATTATATATATCCAGTGCACATTTATTAAATATCCAGTGCACAAATATTAAAAATCTAGTGCACATAAATTATATATCCAGTGCACATACAATATATATATCCAGTGCACATTTATTTAATATCCAGTGCACATATATTATATTTCCAGTGCACATATTGTATCGATATTAAGTGCACATAGATTATATATCCAGTGCACACATATTACATATTCAGTGCACATACATTATATATATCCAGTGCACAGATATTAAATATCCAGTGCACAAAAATTAAATATCCAGTGCACATAAATTATATATCCAGTGTACATATATTATATATATCCAGTGCACATATATTAAATATCCAGTGCACATATATTAAACATCCAGTGCACATATATTAAATATCCAGTGCACATATAATATATATATATATATATATATATATATATATATATATCCAGTGCACATATATTAAATATCTAGTGCACATAAATTAAATATCCAGTGCACATAAATCATATATCCAGTACACATACATTATATATATCCAGTGCACATTTATTAATCATCTATTGCACATATATTATATTTCCAGTGCACATCTATTATATATATCCAGTCCAAATATATTAAATATCCAGTGCACATAAATTAAATATCCAGTGCACATAAATTATATATCCAGTGCACATACATTATATATATCCAGTGCACATTTATTAAACATCTATTGCACATATATTATATTTCCAGTGCACATAAATTATATATATCCAGTGCAAATATATTAAATAACCAGAGCACATTTATTAATCATCTATTGCACATATATTATATTTCCAGTGCACATCTATTATATATATCCAGTCCAAATATATTAAATATCCAGAGCACATAAATTAAATATCCAGTGCACATATATTATATATCCAGTGCACATATATTATATATCCTGTGCACACATATTATATATATCCAGTGCACATACATTATATATATCCAGTGCAAATATATTATATATATTCAGTGCACATATATTAAATATCCAGTGCGCATATATTATATATCCAGTGCACATATACTAAATATCCAGTGCGCATATATTATATATCCAGTGCACATATATTAAATATCCAGTGCACATATATTAAACATCCAGCGTGCATATATTATATATCCAGTGCACATATATTATATATATCCAGTGCTCATATATTTGATATCCAGTGCACATATATTAAATATATCCAGTGCACATATATTAAATATACAGTGCACATAAATTAAATATCCAGTGCACATCAATTATATATCCAGTGCACATTTATTAAATATCTAATGCACATATATTACATTTCCAGTGCTCATATATTATATATATCCAGTGCACATATATTTAATATCCAGTGCACATATATTAAATATATCCAGTGCACATATATTAAATATCCAGTGCACATAAATTATATATCCAGTGCACATACATTATATATATCTAGTGCACATTTATTAAATATCCAGTGCACATATATTATATTTCCAGTGCACATATATTATATATATCCAGTGCAAATATATTAAATATCCAGTGCACATAAATTAAATATCCAGTGCACATAAATTATATATCGAGTGCACATATATTATGTATATCCAGTGCACATTTATTTAATATCCAGTGCACATATATTATATTTCCAGTGCACATATATTATATATATCCAGTGCAAATATATTAAATATCCATTGCACATATATTAAATATCCAGTGCACATATAATAAATATCCAGTGCACATATATTATATATCCAGTGCACATATATTAAATATCCAGTGCACATGTATTATATATATCTAGTGCACATATAATAAATATCCAGTGCACATATATTAAATATCCAGTGCACATATATTATATATCCAGTGCACATACATTATATATATCCAGTGCACATATATTAAATATCCAGTGCACATATATTATATATCCAGTGCTCATACATTATATATATCCAGTGCACATTTATTAAATATCCAGTGCACATATATTATAAATATCCAGTGCACATATATTAAATATCCAGTGCACATATATTAAATATATCCAGTGCACATATATTAAATATCCAGTGCACATATATTATATATCCAGTGCACATACATTATATATATCCAGTGCACATATATTAAATATCCGGTGCACATATACTATATATACAGTGCACACACATTATATATATCCAGTGCACATTTATTAAATATCCAGTGCACATATATTATATATATCTAGTGCACATATAATAAATATCCTGTGCACATATATTAAAAATCCAGTGCACATATATTAAATCTCCAGTGCACATATATTAAATATCCAGTGCACATATATTATATATATCCAGTGCACATATATTAAATATCTAGTGCACATAAATTAAATATCCAGTGCACATAAATCATATATCCAGTGCACATACATTATATATATCCAGTGCACATTTATTAATCATCTATTGCACATATATTATACTTCCAGTGCACATGTATTATATATATCCAGTCCAAATATATTAAATATCCAGTGCACATAAATTAAATATCCAGTGCACATAAATAATATATCCAGTGCACATACATTATATATATCCAGCGCACATTTATTAACATCTATTGCACATATATTATATTTCAAGTGCACATATATTATATATATCCAGTGCAAATATATTAAATAACCAGTGCACATATATTGTATTTCCAGTGCACATATTGTATCTATATAAAGTGAATATATATTAAATATCCAGTGCACACATATTATATATCCAGTGCACATACATTATATATATCCAGTGCACATATATTAAATCTCCAGTGCACATATATTAAATATCCAGAGCACATAAATTAAATATCCAGTGCACATATATTATATATCCAGTGCACATATATTATATATCCAGTGCACACATATTATATATATCCAGTGCACATACATTATATATATCCAGTGCAAATATATTATATATATTCAGTGCACATATATTAAATATCCAGTGCGCATATATTATATATCCAGTGCACATATATTAAATATCCAGTGCACATATATTAAACATCCAGCGCGCATATATTATATATCCAGTGCACATATATTATATAAATCCAGTGCTCATATGTTTAATATCCAGTGCACATATATTAAATATATCCAGTGCACATATATTAAATATCCAGTGCACATAAATTAAATATCCAGTGCACATCAATTATATATCCAGTGCACATTTATTAAATATCTAATGCACATATATTACATTTCCAGTGCTCATATATTATATATATGCAGTGCACATATATTTAATATCCAGTGCACATATATTAAATATATCCAGTGCACATATATTAAATATTCAGTGCTCATAAATTATATATCCAGTGCACATACATTATATATATCTAGTGCACATTCATTAAATATCCATTGCACATATATTATATTTCCAGTGCACATATATTATATACATCCAGTGCAAATATATTAAATATCCAGTGCACATAAATTATATATCCAGTGCACATATATTATGTATATCTAGTGCACATTTATTTAATATCCAGTGCACATATATTATACTTCCAGTGCACATATATTATATATATCCAGTGCACATATATTAAATATCCAGTGCACATGTATTATATATATCTAGTGCACATATAATAAATATCCAGTGCACATATATTAAATATCCAGTGCACATATATTATATATCCAGTGCACATACATTATATATATCCAGTGCACATATATTAAATATCCAGTGCACATATGTTATATATCCAGTGCTCATACATTATATATATCCAGTGCACATTTATTAAATATCCAGTGCACTTATATTATAAATATCCAGTGCACATATATTAAATATCCAGTGCACATATATTAAATATATCCAGTGCACATATATTAAATATCCAGTGCACATATATTATATATCCAGTGCACATACATTATATATATCCAGTGCACATATATTAAATATCCAGTGCACATATACTATATATACAGTGCACATACATTATATATATCCAGTGCACATTTATTAAATATCCAGTGCACACATATTATATATCCAGTGCACATACATTATATATATCCAGTGCACATATATTAAATATCCAGTGCACATAAATTATATATCTAGTGCACATACATTATATATATCCAGTGCACATTTATTAAATATCCAGTGCACATATATTATATATATCTAGTGCACATATAATATATATAGTGCACATATATTAAATATCCAGTGCTCATATATTAAATATATCCAGTGCACATATATTAAATATCCAGTGCACATATATTATATATATCCAAAGCACATATATTATATATATCCAGTGCACATATATTAAATATCCAGTGCACATATATTAAACATCCAGTGCACATATATTATATATATCCAGTGCACATAAATTAAATATCCAGTGCACATATATTAAACATCCAGTGCACATATATTAAATATCCAGTGCACATATATTAAAAATCCAGTGCACATAAATTATATATCCAGTGCACATACATTATATATATCCAGTGCACATTTATTAAATATCCAGTGCACTTATATTATAAATATCCAGTGCACATATATTAAATATCCAGTGCACATATATTAAATATATCCAGTGCACATATATTAAATATCCAGTGCACATATATTATATATATCTAGTGCACATATAATATATATAGTGCACATATATTAAATATCCAGTGCTCATATATTAAATATATCCAGTGCACATATATTAAATATCCAGTGCACATATATTATATATATCCAAAGCACATATATTATATATATCCAGTGCACATATATTAAATATCCAGTGCACATATATTAAACATCCAGTGCACATATATTATATATATCCAGTGCACATAAATTAAATATCCAGTGCACATATATTTAACATCCAGTGCACATATATTAAATATCCAGTGCACATAAATTATATATCCAGTGCACATAAATTATATAAACCCAGTGCACATTTATTTAATATCAAGTCAACATATATTATATATATCCAGTGCACATATATTAAATATCCAGTGCACATATATTAAACATCCAGTGCACATATATTATATATATCCAGTGCACATAAATTAAATATCCAGTGCACATATATTAAACATCCAGTGCACATATATTATATATCCAGTGCACATATATTATATATATCCAGTGCACATATATTATATATATCTAGTGCACATATAATAAATATCCAGTGCACATATATTAAATATCCAGTGCACATAAATTAAATTTCCAGTGCACATAAATTATATATCCAGTGCATATACATTATATATATCCAGTTCAAATATATTAAATATCCAGTGCACATATATTAAATATATCCAGTGCACATATATTAAATATCCAGTGCACAAAAATTAAATATCCAGTGCACATAAATTATATATCCAGTGCACATACATTATATATATCCAGTGCACATATATTAAATATCCAGTGCACATATATTAAATATATCCAGTGCACATATATTAAATGTCCAGTGCACAAAAATTAAATATCCAGTGCACATAAATTATATATCCAGTGCACATACATTATATATATATATATATCCAGTGCACACCTATATAATATCCAGTGCACATATATTGAACATCCAGTGCACATATATTATATATCCAGTGCACATATATTATATATATCCAGTGCACATATATTAAATATCCAGTGCACATATATTAAATATCCAGTGCACATATATTAAACATCCAGTGCACATATATTATATATATCCAGTGCACATAAATTAAATATCCAGTGCACATATATTAAACATCCAGTGCACATATATTAAATATCCAGTGCACATAAATTATATATCCAGTGCACATAAATTATATAAACCCAGTGCACATTTATTTAATGTCCAGTGCACATATATTATATATATCCAGTGCACATACATTATATATATCCAGTGCACATATATTATATATATCCAGTGCACATATATTATATTTCCAGTGCACATATATTAAATATCCAGTGCACATATATTTAAAATATCCAGTGCACATACATTATATATATCCAGTGCACAAAAATTAAATATCCAGTGCACATAAATTATATATCCAGTGCACATATATTAAATATCCAGTGCACATATATTAAACATCCATTGCACATATATTATATATCCAGTACACATATATTATATATATCCAGTGCACATATATTACATATTTAGTGCAAATATATGAAATATCCAGTGCACATATATTATATATATATATATCCAGTGCACATATATTAAACATCCAGTGCACATATATTATATTTCAAGTGCACATATATTATATATATATATATCCAGTGCAAATATATTAAATATCCAGTGCACATAAATTAAATATCCAGTGCACATAAATTAAATATCCAGTGCACATAAATTTTATATCCAGTGCACATACATTATATATATCCAGTGCACATTTATTAAATATCCAGTGCACAAATATTAAAAATCCAGTGCACATAAATTATATATCCAGTGCACATACATTATATATATCCAGTGCACATTTATTTAATATCCAGTGCACATATATTAAATATCCAGTGCACACATATTACATATCCAGTGCACATACATTATATATATCCAATGCACAGATATTAAATATCCAGTGCACATATATGATATATACAGTGCACATATATTATATATATCCAGTGCACATATATTAAATATCCAGTGCACATATATTAAACATCCAGTGCACATATATTAAATATATCCAGTGCACATATATTAAATATCCAGTGCACATATATTATATATCCAGTGCACATACATTGTATTTATCCAGTGCACATAAATTATATATCCAGTGCACATACATTATATATATCCAGTGCACATTTATCAAATATCTATTGCACATATATTATATTTCCAGTGCACATCTATTATATATATCCAGTGCAAATATATTAAATATCCAGTGCACGTAAATTAAATATCCAGTGCACATAAATTATATATCCAGTGCACATACATTATATATATCCAGTGCACATATATTATATTTCCAGTGCGCATATATTATATTTCCAGTGCACATACATTATATATATCCAGTGCACATATATTAAATATCCAGTGCACATATATTATATATCCAGTGCACATACATTATATATATCCAGTGCACAGATATTAAATATCCAGTGCACATATATTATATATACAGTGCACATATATTATATATATCCAGTGCACATATATTAAATATCCAGTGCACATATATTAAACATCCATTGCACATATATTATATATCCAGTACACATATATTATATATATCCAGTGCACATATATTACATATTTAGTGCAAATATATGAAATATCCAGTGCACATATATTATATATATATATATCCAGTGCATATATATTAAACATCCAGTGCACATATATTATATTTCAAGTGCACATATATTATATATATATATATATCCAGTGCAAATATATTAAATATCCAGTGCACATAAATTAAATATCCAGTGCACATAAATTATATATCCAGTGCACATACATTATATATATCCAGTGCACATTTATTAAATATCCAGTGCACAAATATTAAAAATCTAGTGCACATAAATTATATATCCAGTGCACATACAATATATATATCCAGTGCACATTTATTTAATATCCAGTGCACATATATTATATTTCCAGTGCACATATTGTATCGATATTAAGTGCACATAGATTATATATCCAGTGCACACATATTACATATTCAGTGCACATACATTATATATATCCAGTGCACAGATATTAAATATCCAGTGCACAAAAATTAAATATCCAGTGCACATAAATTATATATCCAGTGTACATATATTATATATATCCAGTGCACATATATTAAATATCCAGTGCACATATATTAAACATCCAGTGCACATATATTAAATATCCAGTGCACATATAATATATATATATATATATATATATATATATATATATATCCAGTGCACATATATTAAATATCTAGTGCACATAAATTAAATATCCAGTGCACATAAATCATATATCCAGTACACATACATTATATATATCCAGTGCACATTTATTAATCATCTATTGCACATATATTATATTTCCAGTGCACATCTATTATATATATCCAGTCCAAATATATTAAATATCCAGTGCACATAAATTAAATATCCAGTGCACATAAATTATATATCCAGTGCACATACATTATATATATCCAGTGCACATTTATTAAACATCTATTGCACATATATTATATTTCCAGTGCACATAAATTATATATATCCAGTGCAAATATATTAAATAACCAGAGCACATTTATTAATCATCTATTGCACATATATTATATTTCCAGTGCACATCTATTATATATATCCAGTCCAAATATATTAAATATCCAGTGCACATATATTAAATATCCAGAGCACATAAATTAAATATCCAGTGCACATATATTATATATCCAGTGCACATATATTATATATCCTGTGCACACATATTATATATATCCAGTGCACATACATTATATATATCCAGTGCAAATATATTATATATATTCAGTGCACATATATTAAATATCCAGTGCGCATATATTATATATCCAGTGCACATATACTAAATATCCAGTGCGCATATATTATATATCCAGTGCACATATATTAAATATCCAGTGCACATATATTAAACATCCAGCGTGCATATATTATATATCCAGTGCACATATATTATATATATCCAGTGCTCATATATTTGATATCCAGTGCACATATATTAAATATATCCAGTGCACATATATTAAATATACAGTGCACATAAACTAAATATCCAGTGCACATCAATTATATATCCAGTGCACATTTATTAAATATCTAATGCACATATATTACATTTCCAGTGCTCATATATTATATATATCCAGTGCACATATATTTAATATCCAGTGCACATATATTAAATATATCCAGTGCACATATATTAAATATCCAGTGCACATAAATTATATATCCAGTGCACATACATTATATATATCTAGTGCACATTTATTAAATATCCAGTGCACATATATTATATTTCCAGTGCACATATATTATATATATCCAGTGCAAATATATTAAATATCCAGTGCACATAAATTAAATATCCAGTGCACATAAATTATATATCGAGTGCACATATATTATGTATATCCAGTGCACATTTATTTAATATCCAGTGCACATATATTATATTTCCAGTGCACATATATTATATATATCCAGTGCAAATATATTAAATATCCAGTGCACATATATTAAATATCCAGTGCACATATAATAAATATCCAGTGCACATATATTATATATCCAGTGCACATATATTAAATATCCAGTGCACATGTATTATATATATCTAGTGCACATATAATAAATATCCAGTGCACATATATTAAATATCCAGTGCACATATATTATATATCCAGTGCACATACATTATATATATCCAGTGCACATATATTAAATATCCAGTGCACATATATTATATATCCAGTGCTCATACATTATATATATCCAGTGCACATTTATTAAATATCCAGTGCACATATATTATAAATATCCAGTGCACATATATTAAATATCCAGTGCACATATATTAAATATATCCAGTGCACATATATTAAATATCCAGTGCACATATATTATATATCCAGTGCACATACATTATATATATCCAGTGCACATATATTAAATATCCGGTGCACATATACTATATATACAGTGCACACACATTATATATATCCAGTGCACATTTATTAAATATCCAGTGCACATATATTATATATATCTAGTGCACATATAATAAATATCCTGTGCACATATATTAAAAATCCAGTGCACATATATTAAATCTCCAGTGCACATATATTAAATATCCAGTGCACATATATTATATATATCCAGTGCACATATATTAAATATCTAGTGCACATAAATTAAATATCCAGTGCACATAAATCATATATCCAGTGCACATACATTATATATATCCAGTGCACATTTATTAATCATCTATTGCACATATATTATACTTCCAGTGCACATGTATTATATATATCCAGTCCAAATATATTAAATATCCAGTGCACATAAATTAAATATCCAGTGCACATAAATAATATATCCAGTGCACATACATTATATATATCCAGCGCACATTTATTAACATCTATTGCACATATATTATATTTCAAGTGCACATATATTATATATATCCAGTGCAAATATATTAAATAACCAGTGCACATATATTGTATTTCCAGTGCACATATTGTATCTATATAAAGTGAAAATATATTAAATATCCAGTGCACACATATTATATATCCAGTGCACATACATTATATATATCCAGTGCACATATATTAAATCTCCAGTGCACATATATTAAATATCCAGAGCACATAAATTAAATATCCAGTGCACATATATTATATATCCAGTGCACATATATTATATATCCAGTGCACACATATTATATATATCCAGTGCACATACATTATATATATCCAGTGCAAATATATTATATATATTCAGTGCACATATATTAAATATCCAGTGCGCATATATTATATATCCAGTGCACATATATTAAATATCCAGTGCACATATATTAAACATCCAGCGCGCATATATTATATATCCAGTGCACATATATTATATAAATCCAGTGCTCATATGTTTAATATCCAGTGCACATATATTAAATATATCCAGTGCACATATATTAAATATCCAGTGCACATAAATTAAATATCCAGTGCACATCAATTATATATCCAGTGCACATTTATTAAATATCTAATGCACATATATTACATTTCCAGTGCTCATATATTATATATATGCAGTGCACATATATTTAATATCCAGTGCACATATATTAAATATATCCAGTGCACATATATTAAATATTCAGTGCTCATAAATTATATATCCAGTGCACATACATTATATATATCTAGTGCACATTCATTAAATATCCATTGCACATATATTATATTTCCAGTGCACATATATTATATACATCCAGTGCAAATATATTAAATATCCAGTGCACATAAATTAAATATCCAGTGCACATAAATTATATATCCAGTGCACATATATTATGTATATCTAGTGCACATTTATTTAATATCCAGTGCACATATATTATACTTCCAGTGCACATATATTATATATATCCAGTGCACATATATTAAATATCCAGTGCACATGTATTATATATATCTAGTGCACATATAATAAATATCCAGTGCACATATATTAAATATCCAGTGCACATATATTATATATCCAGTGCACATACATTATATATATCCAGTGCACATATATTAAATATCCAGTGCACATATGTTATATATCCAGTGCTCATACATTATATATATCCAGTGCACATTTATTAAATATCCAGTGCACTTATATTATAAATATCCAGTGCACATATTTTAAATATCCAGTGCACATATATTAAATATATCCAGTGCACATATATTAAATATCCAGTGCACATATATTATATATCCAGTGCACATACATTATATATATCCAGTGCACATATATTAAATATCCAGTGCACATATACTATATATACAGTGCACATACATTATATATATCCAGTGCACATTTATTAAATATCCAGTGCACACATATTATATATCCAGTGCACATACATTATATATATCCAGTGCACATATATTAAATATCCAGTGCACATAAATTATATATCTAGTGCACATACATTATATATATCCAGTGCACATTTATTAAATATCCAGTGCACATATATTATATATACCTAGTGCACATATAATATATATAGTGCACATATATTAAATATCCAGTGCTCATATATTAAATATATCCAGTGCACATATATTAAATATCCAGTGCACATATATTATATATATCCAAAGCACATATATTATATATATCCAGTGCACATATATTAAATATCCAGTGCACATATATTAAACATCCAGTGCACATATATTATATATATCCAGTGCACATAAATTAAATATCCAGTGCACATATATTAAACATCCAGTGCACATATATTAAATATCCAGTGCACATATATTAAAAATCCAGTGCACATAAATTATATATCCAGTGCACATACATTATATATATCCAGTGCACATTTATTAAATATCCAGTGCACTTATATTATAAATATCCAGTGCACATATATTAAATATCCAGTGCACATATATTAAATATATCCAGTGCACATATATTAAATATCCAGTGCACATATATTATATATCCAGTGCACATACATTATATATATCCAGTGCACATTTATTAAATATCCAGTGCACACATATTATATATCCAGTGCACATACATTATATATATCCAGTGCACATATATTAAATATCCAGTGCACATAAATTATATATCTAGTGCACATACATTATATATATCCAGTGCACATTTATTAAATATCCAGTGCACATATATTATATATATCTAGTGCACATATAATATATATAGTGCACATATATTAAATATCCAGTGCTCATATATTAAATATATCCAGTGCACATATATTAAATATCCAGTGCACATATATTATATATATCCAAAGCACATATATTATATATATCCAGTGCACATATATTAAATATCCAGTGCACATATATTAAACATCCAGTGCACATATATTATATATATCCAGTGCACATAAATTAAATATCCAGTGCACATATATTTAACATCCAGTGCACATATATTAAATATCCAGTGCACATAAATTATATATCCAGTGCACATAAATTATATAAACCCAGTGCACATTTATTTAATATCAAGTCAACATATATTATATATATCCAGTGCACATATATTAAATATCCAGTGCACATATATTAAACATCCAGTGCACATATATTATATATATCCAGTGCACATAAATTAAATATCCAGTGCACATATATTAAACATCCAGTGCACATATATTATATATCCAGTGCACATATATTATATATATCCAGTGCACATATATTATATATATCTAGTGCACATATAATAAATATCCAGTGCACATATATTAAATATCCAGTGCACATAAATTAAATTTCCAGTGCACATAAATTATATATCCAGTGCATATACATTATATATATCCAGTTCAAATATATTAAATATCCAGTGCACATATATTAAATATATCCAGTGCACATATATTAAATATCCAGTGCACAAAAATTAAATATCCAGTGCACATAAATTATATATCCAGTGCACATACATTATATATATCCAGTGCACATATATTAAATATCCAGTGCACATATATTAAAAATATCCAGTGCACATATATTAAATATCCAGTGCACAAAAATTAAATATCCAGTGCACATAAATTATATATCCAGTGCACATACATTATATATATATATCCAGTGCACACCTATATAATATCCAGTGCACATATATTGAACATCCAGTGCACATATATTATATATCCAGTGCACATATATTATATATATCCAGTGCACATATATTAAATATCCAGTGCACATATATTAAATATCCAGTGCACATATATTAAACATCCAGTGCACATATATTATATATATCCAGTGCACATAAATTAAATATCCAGTGCACATATATTAAACATCCAGTGCACATATATTAAATATCCAGTGCACATAAATTATATATCCAGTGCACATAAATTATATAAACCCAGTGCACATTTATTTAATGTCCAGTGCACATATATTATATATATCCAGTGCACATATATTAAATATCCAGTGCACATATATTAAACATCCAGTGCACATATATTATATATATCCAGTGCACATAAATTAAATATCCAGTGCACATATATTAAACATCCAGTGCACATATATTATATATCCAGTGCACATATATTATATATATCCAGTGCACATATATTAAATATCCAGTGCACATAAATTAAATATCCGGTGCACATAAATTATATATCCAGTGCACATAAATTATATATACCCATTGCACATTTATTTAATATCCAGTGCACATATATTATATTTCCAGTGCACATATATTATATATATCCAGTGCAAATATATTAAATATTCAGTGCACATATACTAAATATCCAGTGCACATAT
Organism: Leptodactylus fuscus; assembly: GCF_031893055.1. Classification (NCBI taxonomy): domain Eukaryota; kingdom Metazoa; phylum Chordata; class Amphibia; order Anura; family Leptodactylidae; genus Leptodactylus; species Leptodactylus fuscus. Next base: position 209,787 of record NW_027439810.1, read on the forward strand.
AATAAATATCCAGTGCACATAAATTAAATATCCAGTGCACATCAATTATATATCCAGTGCACATTTATTAAATATCTAATGCACATATATTACATTTCCAGTGCTCATATATTATATATATATCCAGTGCACATATATTTATTATCCAGTGCACATATATTAAATATATCCAGTAGACATATATTAAATATCCAGTGCACATAAATTATATATCCAGTGCACATACATTATATATATCTAGTGCACGTTTATTAAATATCCAGTGCACATATATTATATTTCCAGTGCACATATATTATATATATATCCAGTGCAAATATATTAAATATCCAGTGCATATAAATTATATATCCAGTGCACATATATTATGTATATCCAGTGCACATTTATTTAATATCCAGTGCACATATATTATATTTCCAGTGCACATATATTATATATATCTAGTGCAAATATATTAAATATCCAGTGCACATATATTAAATATCCAGTGCACATATAATAAATATCCAGTGCACATATATTATATATCCAGTGCACATATATTAAATATCCAGTGCACATGTATTATATATATCTAGTGCACATATAATAAATATCCAGTGCACATATATTAAATATCCAGTGCACATATATTATATATCCAGTGCACATACATTATATATATCCAGTGCACATATATTAAATATCCAGTGCACATATATTATATATCCAGTGCTCATACATTATATATATCCAGTGCACATTTATTAAATATCCAATGCACATATATTATAAATATCCAGTGCACATATATTAAATATCCAGTGCACATATATTAAATATATCCAGTGCACATATATTAAATATCCAGTGCACATATATTATATATCCAGTGCACATACATTATATATATCCAGTGCACATATATTAAATATCCAGTGCACATATACTATATATACAGTTCACATACATTATATATATCCAGTGCACATTTATTAAATATCCAGTGCACATATATTATATATATCTAGTGCACATATAATAAATATCCTGTGCACATATATTAAAAATCCAGTGCACATATATTAAATATATCCAGTGCACAGATATTAAATATCCAGTGCACAAAAATTAAATATCCAGTGCACATAAATTAAATATCCAGTGCACATACATTATATATATATCCAGTGCACACCTATTTAATATCCAGTTCTCATATATTATATTTCTAGTGCACATATATTATATATATCCAGTGCACATATATTAAATATATCCAGTGCACATATATTAAATATCGAGTGCACATATATTATATATCCAGTGCACATACATTATATATATCCAGTGCACATATATTAAATATCCAGTGCACATATACTATATATACAGATCACATACATTATATATATCCAGTGCACATTTATTAAATATCCAGTGCACATATATTATATATATCTAGTGCAAATATAATAAATATCCTGTGCACATATATTAAAAATCCAGTGCACATATATTAAATATATCCAGTGCACAGATATTAAATATCCAGTGCACAAAAATTAAATATCCAGTGCACATAAATTATATATCCAGTGCACATACATTATATATATATCCAGTGCACACCTATTTAATATCCAGTGCTCATATATTATATTTCTAGTGCACATATATTATATATATCCAGTGCACATATATTAAATATCCAGTGCACATATATTAAATATCCAGTGCACATATATTATATATCCAGTGCACATACATTATATATATCCCGTGCACATATATTATATATATTCAGTGCACATATATTATATTTCCAGTGCACATATATTAAATATCCAGTGCACATATATTTAAAATATCCAGTGCACATACATTATATATATCCAGTGCACAAAAATTAAATATCCTGTGCACATAAATTATATATCCAGTGCAAAAACATTATATATATATATCCATTGCGCATTTATTTAATATCCAGTGCACATATATTATATTTCCAGTGCACATATATTATATGTATCCAGTGCAAATATATTAAATATCCAGTGCACAGATATTAAATATCCAGTGCACATATATTAAATATATCCAGTGCACATATATTAAATATCCAGTGCACAAAAATTAAATATCCAGTGCACATAAATTATATATCCAGTGCACATGCATTATATATATCCAGTGCACATATATTATATTTCCAGTTCACATATATTATATTTCCAGTGCACATATTTTATCAATATACAGTGCACATATATTAAATATCCAGTGCACACATATTATATATCCAGTGCACATACATTATATACATCCAGTGCACATATATTAAATATCCAGTGCACATATATTAAATATCCCGTGCACATATATTATATATACAGTGCACATATATTATATATATCCAGTGCACATATATTAAATATCCAGTGCACATATATTAAACATCCAAGGCACATATATTATATATCCAGTACACATATAATATATATATCCAGTGCACATATATTAAATATCCAGTGCACATATATTAAACATTCAGTGCACATATATTAAATATCCAGTGCACATATATTAAACATTCAGTGCACATATATTATATATCCAGTGCACATATATTATATACATCCAGTGCACATATATTATATATATCCAGTGCACATATATTATATATCCAGTGCACATACATTATATATATCCAGTGCACATTTATTAAATATTCAGTGCACATATATTATGTATATCTAGTGCACATATAATAAATATACAGTGCACATATATTAAATATCTATTGCACATATATTAAATATATCCAGTGCACATATATTAAATATCCAGTGCACATATATTATATATATCCAAAACACATATATTATATATATCCAGTGCACATATATTAAATATCCATTGCACATATATTATATATATCCAGTGCACATATATTAAATATCCAGTGCAAATATATTATATTTCCAGTGCACATACATTATATATATCCAGTGCACATTTATTAAAAAACCAGTGCACATATATTATATATCCAGTGCACATACATTATATATATATATCCAGTGCACACCTATTTAATATCCAGTGCACATATATTATATTTCCAGTGCACACCTATTTAATATCCAGTGCACATATATTAAATATCCAGTGCACATATATTAAATATCCAGTGCACATAAATTATATATCCAGTACACATACATTATATATATATATATATATATATATATATATATATATAACCAGTGCACACCTATTTAATATCCAGTGCACATGTATTATATTTCCAGTGCACACCTATTTAATATCCAGTGCACATATATTAAATATCCAGTGCACATATATTAAATATATCCAGTGCACATATATTAATTATCCAGTGCACATATATTATATATATCCAAAGCACATATATTATATATATCCAGTGCACATATATTAAATATCCAGTGCACATATATTAAATATCCATTGCACATATATTATATATATCCAGTACACATATATTAAATATCCAGTGCACATATAATAAATATCCAGTGCACATATATTATATATCCAGTGCACATAAATTAAATATCCAGTGCACATATATTATATATATCTAGTGCACATATAATAAATATCCAGTGCACATACATTAAATATCCAGTGCACATATATTAAATATATCCAGTGCACATATATTAAATATCCAGTGCACATATATTATATATACAGTGCACATACATTGTATTTATCCAGTGCACATAAATTATATATCCAGTGCACATACATTATATATATCCAGTGCACATTTATTAAATATCTAGTGCACATATATCATATTTCCAGTACACATATATTATGTATATTCAGTGCACATATATTAAATATCCAGTGCACATATATTATATATCCAGTGCACATACATTATATATATATATATCAAGTGCACATATATTAAATATCCAGTGCACATATATTATATATCCAGTGCACATACATTATATATTTCCAGTGCACATATTTTATCAATATACAGTGCATATATATTAAATATCCAGTGCACACATATTATATATCCAGTGCACATACATTATATATATCCAGTGCACATATATTAAATATCATTTGCACAAAAATTAAATATCCAGTGCACATAAATTATATATCCAGTGCACATACATTGTATATATCCAGTGCACATTTATTAAATATCCAGTGCACATATATTAAATATATCCAGTGCACATATTTTAAATATCCAGTGCACAAAAATTAAATATCCAGTGCACATAAATTATATATCCAGTGCACATACATTATATATATCCAGTGCACATTTATTTAATATCCAGTGCACATATATTATATTTCCAGTGCACATATTGTATCTATATAAAGTGCACATATATTAAATATCCAGTGCACACATACTACAAATCCAGTGCGCATACATTATATATATCCAGTGCACATATATTAAATCTCCAGTGCACATATATTAAATATCCATTGCACATATATTATATATATCCAGAGCACATATATTAAATATCCAGTGCACATATATTAAATATATCCAGTGCACATACATTATATATATCCAGTGCACATTTATTAAATATCCAGTGCAAATATATTAAATATATCTAGTGCACATATAATAAATATCCAGTGCACATATATTAAATATCCAGTGCACATATATTAAATATATCCAGTGCACATATATTAAAAATCCAGTGCACAAAAATAAAATATCCAGTGCACATAAATTATATATCCAGTGCACATACATTATATATATATCCAGTGCACACCTATTTAATATCCAGTGCTCATATATTATATTTCTAGTGCACATATATTATATATATCCAGTGCACATATATTAAATATCCAGTGCACATATATTAAATATCCAGTGCACATATATTATATATCCAGTGCACTTACATTGTATATATCCAGTGCACATATATTATATTTATCCAGTGCACATATATTATATTTCCAGTGCACATATATTAAATATCCAGTGCACATATATTTAAAATATCCAGTGCGCATACATTATATATATCCAGTGCACAAAAATTAAATATCCAGTGCACATAAATTATATATCCAGTGCACATATATTAAATATCCAGTGCACATATATTATATTTCAAGTGCACATATATTATATATATATATATATATATCCAGTGCAAATATATTAAATATCTAGTGCACATAAATTAAATATCCAGTGCACATAAATTTTATATCCAGTGCACATACATTATATATATCCAGTGCACATTTATTAAATATCCAGTGCACAAATATTACAAATCCAGTGCACATAAATTATATATCCAGTGCACATACATTATATATATCCAGTGCACATTTATTTAATATCCAGTGCACATATATTATATTTCCAGTGCACATATTGTATCGATATTAAGTGCACATATATTAAGTATCCAGTGCACACATATTACATATCCAGTGCACATACATTATATATATCCAGTGCACAGATATTAAATATCCAGTGCACATATATGATATATACAGTGCACATATATTAAATATCCAGTGCTCATATATTAAACATCCAGTGCACATATATTAAATATATCCAGTGCACATATATTAAATATCCAGTGCACATATATTATATATCCAGTGCACATACATTGTATTTATCCAGTGCACATAAATTATATATCCAGTGCACATACATTATATATATCCAGTGCACATTTATTAAATATCTATTGCACATATATTATATTTTCAGTGCACATCTACTATATATATCCAGTGCAAATATATTAAATATCCAGTACACGTAAATTAAATATCCAGTGCACATAAATTATATATCCAGTGCACATAAATTATATATCCAGTGCACATACATTATATATATCCAGTGCACATATATTATATTTCCAGTGCACATATATTATATTTCCAGTGCACATATTTTTATCAATATACAGTGCACATATATTAAATATCCAGTGCACATATATTATATATACAGTGCACATATATTATATATATCCAGTGCACATATATTATATTTCCAGTGCACATATATTATATTTCCAGTGCACATATTTTTATCAATATACAGTGCACATATATTAAATATCCAGTGCACACATATTATATATCCAGTGCACATACATTATATATATCCAGTGCACATATATTAAATATCCAGTGCACATATATTATATATACAGTGCACATATATTATATATATCCAGTGCACATATATTAAACATCCATTGCACATATATTATATATCCAGTACACATATATTATATATATCCAGTGCACATATATTACATATTTAGTGCAAATATATGAAATATCCAGTGCACATATATTATATATATATATCCAGTGCATATATATTAAACATCCAGTGCACATATATTATATTTCAAGTGCACATATATTATATATATATATATATCCAGTGCAAATATATTAAATATCCAGTGCACATAAATTAAATATCCAGTGCACATAAATTATATATCCAGTGCACATACATTATATATATACAGTGCACATTTATTAAATATCCAGTGCACAAATATTAAAAATCCAGTGCACATAAATTATATATCCAGTGCACATACATTATATATATCCAGTGCACATTTATTTAATATCCAGTGCACATATATTATATTTCCAGTGCACATATTGTATCGATATTAAGTGCACATAGATTAAATATCCAGTGCACACATATTACATATCCAGTGCACATACATTATATATATCCAGTGCACAGATATTAAATATCCAGTGCACAAAAATTAAATATCCAGTGCACATAAATTATATATCCAGTGCACATATATTATATATATCCAGTGCACATATATTAAATATCCATTGCACATATATTAAAAATCAAGTGCACATATATTATATATCCAGTGCACATATATTATATATATCCAGTGCACAGATATTAAATATCCAGTGCACAAAAATTAAATATCCAGTGCACATAAATTATATATCCAGTGCACATATATTATATATATCCAGTGCACATATATTAAATATCTAGTGCACATAAATTAAATATCCAGTGCACATAAATCATATATCCAGTGCACATACATTATATATATCCAGTGCACATTTATTAATCATCTATTGCACATATATTATATTTCCAGTGCACATCTATTATATATATCCAGTCCAAATATATTAAATATCCAGTGCACATAAATTAAATATCCAGTGCACATAAATTATATATCCAGTGCACATACATTATATATATCCAGTGCACATTTATTAAACATCTATTGCACATATATTATATTTCCAGTGCACATAAATTATATATATCCAGTGCAAATATATTAAATAACCAGTGCACATTTATTAATCATCTATTGCACATATATTATATTTCCAGTGCACATCTATTATATATATCCAGTCCAAATATATTAAATATCCAGTGCACATATATTAAATATCCAGAGCACATAAATTAAATATCCAGTGCACATATATTATATATCCAGTGCACATATATTATATATCCAGTGCACACATATTATATATATCCAGTGCACATACATTATATATATCCAGTGCAAATATATTATATATATTCAGTGCACATATATTAAATATCCAGTGCGCATATATTATATATCCAGTGCACATATATTAAATATCCAGTGCGCATATATTATATATCCAGTGCACATATATTAAATATCCAGTGCACATATATTAAACATCCAGCGCGCATATATTATATATCCAGTGCATATATATTATATATATCCAGTGCTCATATATTTGATATCCAGTGCACATATATTAAATATATCCAGTGCACATATATTAAATATCCAGTGCACATAAATTAAATATCCAGTGCACATCAATTATATATCCAGTGCACATTTATTAAATATCTAATGCACATATATTACATTTCCAGTGCTCATATATTATATATATCCAGTGCACATATATTTAATATCCAGTGCACATATATTAAATATATCCAGTGCACATATATTAAATATCCAGTGCACATAAATTATATATCCAGTGCACATACATTATATATATCTAGTGCACATTTATTAAATATCCAGTGCACATATATTATATTTCCAGTGCACATATATTATATATCCAGTGCACATATATTATATATATCCAGTGCACAGATATTAAATATCCAGTGCACAAAAATTAAATATCCAGTGCACATAAATTATATATCCAGTGCACATATATTATATATATCCAGTGCACATATATTAAATATCTAGTGCACATAAATTAAATATCCAGTGCACATAAATCATATATCCAGTGCACATACATTATATATATCCAGTGCACATTTATTAATCATCTATTGCACATATATTACATTTCCAGTGCACATCTATTATATATATCCAGTCCAAATATATTAAATATCCAGTGCACATAAATTAAATATCCAGTGCACATAAATTATATATCCAGTGCACATACATTATATATATCCAGTGCACATTTATTAAACATCTATTGCACATATATTATATATCCAGTGCACATATATTATATATATCCAGTGCACAGATATTAAATATCCAGTGCACAAAAATTAAATATCCAGTGCACATAAATTATATATCCAGTGCACATATATTATATATCCAGTGCACATATATTAAATATCTAGTGCACATAAATTAAATATCCAGTGCACATAAATCATATATCCAGTGCACATACATTATATATATCCAGTGCACATTTATTAATCATCTATTGCACATATATTATATTTCCAGTGCACATCTATTATATATATCCAGTCCAAATATATTAAATTTCCAGTGCACATAAATTAAATATCCAGTGCACATAAATTATATATCCAGTGCACATACATTATATATATCCAGTGCACATTTATTAAACATCTATTGCACATATATTATATTTCCAATGCACATAAATTATATATATCCAGTGCAAATATATTAAATAACCAGTGCACATTTATTAATCATCTATTGCACATATATTATATTTCCAGTGCACATCTATTATATATATCCAGTCCAAATATATTAAATATCCAGTGCACATATATTAAATATCCAGAGCACATAAATTAAATATCCAGTGCACATATATTATATATCCAGTGCACATATATTATATATCCAGTGCACACATATTATATATATCCAGTGCACATACATTATATATATCCAGTGCAAATATATTATATATATTCAGTGCACATATATTAAATATCCAGTGCGCATATATTTTATATCCAGTGCACATATATTAAATATCCAGTGTGCATATATTATATATCCAGTGCACATATATTAAATATCCAGTGCACATATATTAAACATCCAGCGCGCATATATTATATATCCAGTGCATATATATTATATATATCCAGTGCTCATATATTTGATATCCAGTGCACATATATTAAATATATCCAGTGCACATATATTAAATATCCAGTGCACATAAATTAAATATCCAGTGCACATCAATTATATATCCAGTGCACATTTATTAAATATCTAACGCACATATATTACATTTCCAGTGCTCATATATTATATATATCCAGTGCACATATATTTAATATCCAGTGCACATATATTAAATATATCCAGTGCACATATATTAAATATCCAGTGCACATAAATTATATATCCAGTGCACATACATTATATATATCTAGTGCACATTTATTAAATATCCAGTGCACATATATTATATTTCCAGTGCGCATATATTATATATCCAGTGCACATATATTATATATATCCAGTGCACAGATATTAAATATCCAGTGCACAAAAATTAAATATCCAGTGCACATAAATTATATATCCAGTGCACATATATTATATATATCCAGTGCACATATATTAAATATCTAGTGCACATAAATTAAATATCCAGTGCACATAAATCATATATCCAGTGCACATACATTATATATATCCAGTGCACATTTATTAATCATCTATTGCACATATATTATATTTCCAGTGCACATCTATTATATATATCCAGTCCAAATATATTAAATATCCAGTGCACATAAATTATATATCCAGTGCACATATATTATGTATATCCAGTGCACATTTATTTAATATCCAGTGCACATATATTATATTTCCAGTGCACATATATTATATATATCTAGTGCAAATATATTAAATATACAGTGCACATATATTAAATATCCAGTGCACATATAATAAATATCCAGTGCACATATATTATATATCCAGTGCACATATATTAAATATCCAGTGCACATGTATTATATATATCTAGTGCACATATAATAAATATTCAGTGCACATATATTAAATATCCAGTGCACATATATTATATATCCAGTGCACATACATTATATATATCCAGTGCACATATATTAAATATCCAGTGCACATATATTATATATCCAGTGCTCATACATTATATATATCCAGTGCACATTTATTAAATATCCAGTGCACATATATTATAAATATCCAGTGCACATATATTAAATATCCAGTGCACATATATTAAATATATCCAGTGCACATATATTAAATATCCAGTGCACATATATTATATATCCAGTGCACATACATTATATATATCCAGTGCACATATATTAAATATCCAGTGCACATATACTATATATACAGTTCACATACATTATATATATCCAGTGCACATTTATTAAATATCCAGTGCACATATATTATATATATCTAGTGCACATATAATAAGTATCCTGTGCACATATATTAAAAATCCAGTGCACATATATTAAATATATCCAGTGCACAGATATTAAATATCCAGTGCACAAAAATTAAATATCCAGTGCACATAAATTAAATATCCAGTGCACATACATTATATATATATCCAGTGCACACCTATTTAATATCCAGTGCTCATATATTATATTTCTAGTGCACATATATTATATATATCCAGTGCACATATATTAAATATATCCAGTGCACATATATTAAATATCCAGTGCACATATATTATATATCCAGTGCACATACATTATATATATCCAGTGCACATATATTAAATATCCAGTGCACATATACTATATATACAGTTCACATACATTATATATATCCAGTGCACATTTATTAAATATCCAGTGCACATATATTATATATATCTAGTGCAAATATAATAAATATCCTGTGCACATATATTAAAAATCCAGTGCACATATATTAAATATATCCAGTGCACAGATATTAAATATCCAGTGCACAAAAATTAAATATCCAGTGCACATAAATTATATATCCAGTGCACATACATTATATATATATCCAGTGCACACCTATTTAATATCCAGTGCTCATAAAAAACATTATATATATATATCCATTGCGCATTTATTTAATATCCAGTGCACATATATTATATTTCCAGTGCACATATATTATATGTATCCAGTGCAAATATATTAAATATCCAGTGCACATATATTAAATATCCAGTGCACATATATTAAATATATCCAGTGCACATATATTAAATATCCAGCGCACAAAAATTAAATATCCAGTGCACATAAATTATATATCCAGTGCACATACATTATATATATCCAGTGCACATATATTATATTTCCAGTTCACATATATTATATTTCCAGTGCACATATTTTATCAATATACAGTGCACATATATTAAATATCCAGTGCACACATATTATATATCCAGTGCACATACATTATATATATCCAGTGCACATATATTAAATATCCAGTGCACATATATTAAATATCCCGTGCACATATATTATATATACAGTGCACATATATTATATATATCCAGTGCACATATATTAAATATCCAGTGCACATATATTAAACATCCAAGGCACATATATTATATATCCAGTACACATATAATATATATATCCAGTGCACATATATTAAATATCCAGTGCACATATATTAAACATTCAGTGCACATATATTAAATATCCAGTGCACATATATTAAACATTCAGTGCACATATATTATATATCCAGTGCACATATATTATATATATCCAGTGCACATATATTATATATATCCAGTGCACATATATTATATATCCAGTGCACATACATTATATATATCCAGTGCACATTTATTAAATATTCAGTGCACATATATTATGTATATCTAGTGCACATATAATAAATATATAGTGCACATATATTAAATATCTATTGCACATATATTAAATATATCCAGTGCACATATATTAAATATCCAGTGCACATATATTATATATATCCAAAACACATATATTATATATATCCAGTGCACATATATTAAATATCCATTGCACATATATTATATATATCCAGTGCACATATATTAAATATCCAGTGCAAATATATTATATTTCCAGTGCACATACATTATATATATCCAGTGCACATTTATTAAAAAACCAGTGCACATATATTATATATCCAGTGCACATACATTATATATATATATATCCAGTGCACACCTATTTAATATCCAGTGCACATATATTATATTTCCAGTGCACACCTATTTAATATCCAGTGCACATATATTATATTTCCAGTGCACACCTATTTAATATCCAGTGCACATATATTAAATATCCAGTGCACATATATTAAATATCCAGTGCACATAAATTATATATCCAGTACACATACATTATATATATATATATATAACCAGTGCACACCTATTTAATATCCAGTGCACATGTATTATATTTCCAGTGCACACCTATTTAATATCCAGTGCACATATATTTAATATCCAGTGCACATATATTAAATATATCCAGTGCACATATATTAATTATCCAGTGCACATATATTATATATATCCAAAGCACATATATTATATATATCCAGTGCACATATATTAAATATCCAGTGCACATATATTAAATATCCATTGCACATATATTATATATATCCAGTGCACATATATTAAATATCCAGTGCACATATAATAAATATCCAGTGCACATATATTATATATCCAGTGCACATAAATTAAATATCCAGTGCACATATATTATATATATCTAGTGCACATATAATAAATATCCAGTGCACATACATTAAATATCCACTGCACATATATTAAATATATCCAGTGCACATATATTAAATATCCAGTGCACATATATTATATATCCAGTGCACATACATTGTATTTATCCAGTGCACATAAATTATATATCCAGTGCACATACATTATATATATCCAGTGCACATTTATTAAATATCTAGTGCACATATATCATATTTCCAGTGCACATATATTATGTATATCCAGTGCACATATATTAAATATCCAGTGCACATATATTATATATCCAGTGCACATACATTATATATATATATATATATATATCAAGTGCACATATATTAAATATCCAGTGCACATATATTATATATCCAGTGCACATACATTATATATTTCCAGTGCACATATTTTATCAATATACAGTGCATATATATTAAATATCCATTGCACACATATTATATATCCAGTGCACATACATTATATATATCCAGTGCACATATATTAAATATCATTTGCACAAAAATTAAATATCCAGTGCACATAAATTATATATCCAGTGCACATACATTGTATATATCCAGTGCACATTTATTAAATATCCAGTGCACATATATTAAATATATCCAGTGCACATATATTAAATATCCAGTGCACAAAAATTAAATATCCAGTGCACATAAATTATATATCCAGTGCACATACATTATATATATCCAGTGCACATTTATTTAATATCCAGTGCACATATATTATATTTCCAGTGCACATATTGTATCTATATAAAGTGCACATATATTAAATATCCAGTGCACACATACTACAAATCCAGTGCACATACATTATATATATCCAGTGCACATATATTAAATCTCCAGTGCACATATATTAAATATCCATTGCACATATATTATATATATCCAGAGCACATATATTAAATATCCAGTGCACATATATTAAATATATCCAGTGCACATACATTATATATATCCAGTGCACATTTATTAAATATCCAGTGCAAATATATTATATATATCTAGTGCACATATAATAAATATCCAGTGCACATATATTAAATATCCAGTGCACATATATTAAATATATCCAGTGCACATATATTAAAAATCCAGTGCACAAAAATAAAATATCCAGTGCACATAAATTATATATCCAGTGCACATACATTATATATATATCCAGTGCACACCTATTTAATATCCAGTGCTCATATATTATATTTCTAGTGCACATATATTATATATATCCAGTGCACATATATAAAATATCCAGTGCACATATATTATATATCCAGTGCACTTACATTATATATATCCAGTGCACATATATTATATTTATCCAGTGCACATATATTATATTTCCAGTGCACATATATTAAATATCCAGTGCACATATATTTAAAATATCCAGTGCGCATACATTATATATATCCAGTGCACAAAAATTAAATATCCAGTGCACATAAATTATATATCCAGTGCACATATATTAAATATCCAGTGCACATATATTAAACATCCATTGCACATATATTATATATCCAGTACACATATATTATATATATCCAGTGCACATATATTACATATTTAGTGCAAATATATGAAATATCCAGTGCACATATATTATATATATATATCCAGTGCACATATATTAAACATCCAGTGCACATATATTATATTTCAAGTGCACATATATTATATATATATATATCCAGTGCAAATATATTAAATATGCAGTGCACATAAATTAAATATCCAGTGCACACAAAATTTTATATCCAGTGCACATACATTATATATATCCAGTGCACATTTATTAAATATCCAGTGCACAAATATTACAAATCCAGTGCACATAAATTATATATCCAGTGCACATACATTATATATATCCAGTGCACATTTATTTAATATCCAGTGCACATATATTATATTTCCAGTGCACATATTGTATCGATATTAAGTGCACATATATTAAATATCCAGTGCACACATATTACATATCCAGTGCACATACATTATATATATCCAGTGCACAGATATTAAATATCCAGTGCACATATATGATATATACAGTGCACATATATTATATATATCCAGTGCACATATATATTAAATATCCAGTGCACATATATTAAACATCCAGTGCACATATATTAAATATATCCAGTGCACATATATTAAATATCCAGTGCACATATATTATATATCCAGTGCACATACATTGTATTTATCCAGTGCACATAAATTATATATCCAGTGCACATACATTATATATATCCAGTGCACATTTATTAAATATCTATTGCACATATATTATATTTCCAGTGCACATCTACTATATATATCCAGTGCAAATATATTAAATATCCAGTGCACGTAAATTAAATATCCAGTGCACATAAATTATATATCCAGTGCACATACATTATATATATCCTGTGCACATATATTATATTTCCAGTGCACATATATTATATTTCCAGTGCACATATTTTTATCAATATACAGTGCACATATATTAAATATCCAGTGCACACATATTATATATCCAGTGCACATACATTATATATATCCAGTGCACATATATTAAATAACCAGTGCACATATATTATATATCCAGTGCACATACATTATATATATCCAGTGCACAGATATTAAATATCCAGTGCACATATATTATATATACAGTGCACATATATTATATATATCCAGTGCACATATATTAAATATCCAGTGCACATATATTAAACATCCATTGCACATATATTATATATCCAGTACACATATATTATATATATCCAGTGCACATATATTACATATTTAGTGCAAATATATGAAATATCCAGTGCACATATATTATATATATATATCCAGTGCATATATATTAAACATCCAGTGCACATATATTATATTTCAAGTGCACATATATTATATATATATATATATATATCCAGTGCAAATATATTAAATATCCAGTGCACATAAATTAAATATCCAGTGCACATAAATTATATATCCAGTGCACATACATTATATATATCCAGTGCACATTTATTAAATATCCAGTGCACAAATATTAAAAATCCAGTGCACATAAATTATATATCCAGTGCACATACATTATATATATCCAGTGCACATTTATTTAATATCCAGTGCACATATATTATATTTCCAGTGCACATATTGTATCGATATTAAGTGCACATAGATTAAATATCCAGTGCACACATATTACATATCCAGTGCACATACATTATATATATCCAGTGCACAGATATTAAATATCCAGTGCACAAAAATTAAATATCCAGTGCACATAAATTATATATCCAGTGCACATATATTATATATATCCAGTGCACATATATTAAATATCCAGTGCACATATTTTAAACATCCAGTGCACATATATTATATATCCAGTGCACATATATTATATATGTCTAGTGCACAGATATTAAATATCCAGTGCACAAAAATTAAATATCCAGTGCACATAAATTATATATCCAGTGCACATATATTATATATATCCAGTGCACATATATTAAATATCTAGTGCACATAAATTAAATATCCAGTGCACATAAATCATATATCCAGTGCACATACATTATATATATCCAGTGCAAATATATTAAATAACCAGTGCACATTTATTAATCATCTATTGCACATATATTATATTTCCAGTGCACATCTATTATATATATCCAGTCCAAATATATTAAATATCCAGTGCACATATATTAAATATCCAGAGCACATAAATTAAATATCCAGTGCACATATATTATATATCCAGTGCACATATATTATATATCCAGTGCACACATATTATATATATCCAGTGCACATACATTATATATATCCAGTGCAAATATATTATATATATTCAGTGCACATATATTAAATATCCAGTGCGCATATATTATATATCCAGTGCACATATATTAAATATCCAGTGCGCATATATTATATATCCAGTGCACATATATTAAATATCCAGTGCACATATATTAAACATCCAGCGTGCATATATTATATATCCAGTGCATATATATTATATATATCCAGTGCTCATATATTTGATATCCAGTGCACATATATTAAATATATCCAGTGCACATATATTAAATATCCAGTGCACATAAATTAAATATCCAGTGCACATCAATTATATATCCAGTGCACATATATTAAATATATCCAGTGCACATATATTAAATATCCAGTGCACATAAATTATATATCCAGTGCACATACATTATATATATCTAGTGCACATTTATTAAATATCCAGTGCACATATATTATATTTCCAGTGCACATATATTATATATCCAGTGCACATATATTATATATATCCAGTGCACAGATATTAAATATCCAGTGCACAAAAATTAAATATCCAGTGCACATAAATTATATATCCAGTGCACATATATTATATATATCCAGTGCACATATATTAAATATCTAGTGCACATAAATTAAATATCCAGTGCACATAAATCATATATCCAGTGCACATACATTATATATATCCAGTGCACATTTATTAATCATCTATTGCACATATATTACATTTCCAGTGCACATCTATTATATATATCCAGTCCAAATATATTAAATATCCAGTGCACATAAATTAAATATCCAGTGCACATAAATTATATATCCAGTGCACATACATTATATATATCCAGTGCACATTTATTAAACATCTATTGCACATATATTATATATCCAGTGCACATATATTATATATATCCAGTGCACAGATATTAAATATCCAGTGCACAAAAATTAAATATCCAGTGCACATAAATTATATATCCAGTGCACATATATTATATATATCCAGTGCACATATATTAAATATCTAGTGCACATGAATTAAATATCCAGTGCACATAAATCATATATCCAGTGCACATACATTATATATATCCAGTGCACATTTATTAATCATCTATTGCACATATATTATATTTCCAGTGCACATCTATTATATATATCCAGTCCAAATATATTAAATATCCAGTGCACATAAATTAAATATCCAGTGCACATAAATTATATATCCAGTGCACTTACATTATATATATCCAGTGCACATTTATTAAACATCTATTGCACATATATTATATTTCCAGTGCACATAAATTATATATATCCAGTGCAAATATATTAAATAACCAGTGCACATTTATTAATCATCTATTGCACATATATTATATTTCCAGTGCACATCTATTATATATATCCAGTCCAAATATATTAAATATCCAGTGCACATATATTAAATATCCAGAGCACATAAATTAAATATCCAGTGCACATATATTATATATCCAGTGCACATATATTATATATCCAGTGCACACATATTATATATATCCAGTGCACATACATTATATATATCCAGTGCAAATATATTATATATATTCAGTGCACATATATTAAATATCCAGTGCGCATATATTATATATCCAGTGCACATATATTAAATATCCAGTACGCATATATTATATATCCAGTGCACATATATTAAATATCCAGTGCACATATATTAAACATCCAGCGCGCATATATTATATATCCAGTGCATATATATTATATATATCCAGTGCTCATATATTTGATATCCAGTGCACATATATTAAATATATCCAGTGCACATATATTAAATATCCAGTGCACATAAATTAAATATCCAGTGCACATCAATTATATATCCAGTGCACATTTATTAAATATCTAATGCACATATATTACATTTCCAGTGCTCATATATTATATATATCCAGTGCACATATATTTAATATCCAGTGCACATATATTAAATATATCCAGTGCACATATATTAAATATCCAGTGCACATAAATTATATATCCAGTGCACATACATTATATATATCTAGTGCACATTTATTAAATATCCAGTGCACATATATTATATTTCCAGTGCACATATATTATATATCCAGTGCACATATATTATATATATCCAGTGCACAGATATTAAATATCCAGTGCACAAAAATTAAATATCCAGTGCACATAAATTATATATCCAGTGCACATATATTAAATATCCAGTGCACATAAATTAAATATCCGGTGCACATAAATTATACATCCAGTGCACATAAATTATATATACCCATTGCACATTTATTTAATATCCAGTGCACATATATTATATTTCCAGTGCACATATATTATATATATCCAGTGCAAATATATTAAATATTCAGTGCACATATACTAAATATCCAGTGCACATATAATAAATATCCAGTGCACATAAATTAAATATCCAGTGCACATCAATTATATATCCAGTGCACATTTATTAAATATCTAATGCACATATATTACATTTCCAGTGCTCATATATTATATATATCCAGTGCACATATATTTAATATCCAGTGCACATATATTAAATATATCCAGTAGACATATATTAAATATCCAGTGCACATAAAATATATATCCAGTGCACATACATTATATATATCTAGTGCACATTTATTAAATATCCAGTGCACATATATTATATTTCCAGTGCACATATATTATATATATATCCAGTGCAAATATATTAAATATCCAGTGCACATATATTATGTATATCCAGTGCACATATATTAAATATCCAGTGCACATATATTATATATCCAGTGCACATACATTATATATATATATATATATCAAGTGCATATATATTAAATATCCAGTGCTCACATATTATATATCCAGTGCACATAAATTATATATCCAGTGCACATACATTGTATATATCCAGTGCACATTTATTAAATATCCAGTGCACATATATTAAATATATCCAGTGCACATATATTAAATATCCAGTGCACAAAAATTAAATATCCAGTGCACATAAATTATATATCCAGTGCACATACATTATATATATCCAGTGCACATTTATTTAATATCCAGTGCACATATATTATATTTCCAGTGCACATATTGTATCTATATAAAGTGCACATATATTAAATATCCAGTGCACACATACTACAAATCCAGTGCACATACATTATATATATCCAGTGCACATATATTAAATCTCCAGTGCACATATATTAAATATCCATTGCACATATATTATATATATCCAGAGCACATATATTAAATATCCAGTGCACATATATTAAATATATCCAGTGCACATACATTATATATATCCAGTGCACATTTATTAAATATCCAGTGCAAATATATTATATATATCTAGTGCACATATAATAAATATCCAGTGCACATATATTAAATATATCCAGTGCACATATATTAAAAATCCAGTGCACAAAAATAAAATATCCAGTGCACATAAATTATATATCCAGTGCACATACATTATATATATATCCAGTGCACACCTATTTAATATCCAGTGCTCATATATTATATTTCTAGTGCACATATATTATATATATCCAGTGCACATATATTAAATATCCAGTGCACATATATTATATATCCAGTGCACTTACATTATATATATCCAGTGCACATATATTATATTTATCCAGTGCACATATATTATATTTCCAGTGCACATATATTAAATATCCAGTGCACATATATTTAAAATATCCAGTGCGCATACATTATATATATCCAGTGCACAAAAATTAAATATCCAGTGCACATAAATTATATATCCAGTGCACATATATTAAATATCCAGTGCACATATATTAAACATCCATTGCACATATATTATATATCCAGTACACATATATTATATATATCCAGTGCACATATATTACATATTTAGTGCAAATATATGAAATATCCAGTGCACATATATTATATATATATATATCCAGTGCACATATATTAAACATCCAGTGCACATATATTATATTTCAAGTGCACATATATTATATATATATATATCCAGTGCAAATATATTAAATATCCAGTGCACATAAATTAAATATCCAGTGCACATAAATTTTATATCCAGTGCACATACATTATATATATCCAGTGCACATTTATTAAATATCCAGTGCACAAATATTACAAATCCAGTGCACATAAATTATATATCCAGTGCACATACATTATATATATCCAGTGCACATTTATTTAATATCCAGTGCACATATATTATATTTCCAGTGCACATATTGTATCGATATTAAGTGCACATATATTAAATATCCAGTGCACACATATTACATATCCAGTGCACATACATTATATATATCCAGTGCACAGATATTAAATTTCCAGTGCACATATATGATATATACAGTGCACATATATTATATATATCCAGTGCACATATATTAAATATCCAGTGCACATATATTAAACATCCAGTGCACATATATTAAATATATCCAGTGCACATATATTAAATATCCAGTGCACATATATTATATATCCAGTGCACATACATTGTATTTATCCAGTGCACATAAATTATATATCCAGTGCACATACATTATATATATCCAGTGCACATTTATTAAATATCTATTGCACATATATTATATTTCCAGTGCACATCTACTATATATATCCAGTGCAAATATATTAAATATCCAGTGCACATATAATAAATATCCAGTGCACATATATTAAATATCCAGTGCACATATATTAAATATATCCAGTGCACATATATTAAAAATCCAGTGCACAAAAATAAAATATCCAGTGCACATAAATTATATATCCAGTGCACATACATTATATATATATCCAGTGCACACCTATTTAATATCCAGTGCTCATATATTATATTTCTAGTGCACATATATTATATATATCCAGTGCACATATATTAAATATCCAGTGCACATATATTATATATCCAGTGCACTTACATTATATATATCCAGTGCACATATATTATATTTATCCAGTGCACATATATTATATTTCCAGTGCACATATATTAAATATCCAGTGCACATATATTTAAAATATCCAGTGCGCATACATTATATATATCCAGTGCACAAAAATTAAATATCCAGTGCACATAAATTATATATCCAGTGCACATATATTAAATATCCAGTGCACATATATTAAACATCCATTGCACATATATTATATATCCAGTACACATATATTATATATATCCAGTGCACATATATTACATATTTAGTGCAAATATATGAAATATCCAGTGCACATATATTATATATATATATATATCCAGTGCACATATATTAAACATCCAGTGCACATATATTATATTTCAAGTGCACATATATTATATATATATATATATCCAGTGCAAATATATTAAATATCCAGTGCACATAAATTAAATATCCAGTGCACATAAATTTTATATCCAGTGCACATACATTATATATATCCAGTGCACATTTATTAAATATCCAGTGCACAAATATTACAAATCCAGTGCACATAAATTATATATCCAGTGCACATACATTATATATATCCAGTGCACATTTATTTAATATCCAGTGCACATATATTATATTTCCAGTGCACATATTGTATCGATATTAAGTGCACATATATTAAATATCCAGTGCACACATATTACATATCCAGTGCACATACATTATATATATCCAGTGCACAGATATTAAATTTCCAGTGCACATATATGATATATACAGTGCACATATATTATATATATCCAGTGCACATATATTAAATATCCAGTGCACATATATTAAACATCCAGTGCACATATATTAAATATATCCAGTGCACATATATTAAATATCCAGTGCACATATATTATATATCCAGTGCACATACATTGTATTTATCCAGTGCACATAAATTATATATCCAGTGCACATACATTATATATATCCAGTGCACATTTATTAAATATCTATTGCACATATATTATATTTCCAGTGCACATCTACTATATATATCCAGTGCAAATATATTAAATATCCAGTGCACGTAAATTAAATATCCAGTGCACATAAATTATATATCCAGTGCACATACATTATATATATCCAGTGCACATATATTATATTTCCAGTGCACATATATTATATTTCCAGTGCACATATTTTTATCAATATACAGTGCACATATATTAAATATCCAGTGCACACATATTATATATCCAGTGCACATACATTATATATATCCAGTGCACATATATTAAATAACCAGTGCACATATATTATATATCCAGTGCACATACATTATATATATCCAGTGCACAGATATTAAATATCCAGTGCACATATATTATATATACAGTGCACATATATTATATATATCCAGTGCACATATATTAAATATCCAGTGCACATATATTAAACATCCATTGCACATATATTATATATCCAGTACACATATATTATATATATCCAGTGCACATATATTACATATTTAGTGCAAATATATGAAATATCCAGTGCACATATATTATATATATATATCCAGTGCATATATATTAAACATCCAGTGCACATATATTATATTTCAAGTGCACATATATTATATATATATATATATATATATCCAGTGCAAATATATTAAATATCCAGTGCACATAAATTAAATATCCAGTGCACATAAATTATATATCCAGTGCACATACATTATATATATCCAGTGCACATTTATTAAATATCCAGTGCACAAATATTAAAAATCCAGTGCACATAAATTATATATCCAGTGCACATACATTATATATATCTAGTGCACATTTATTTAATATCCAGTGCACATATATTATATTTCCAGTGTACATATTGTATCGATATTAAGTGCACATAGATTAAATATCCAGTGCACACATATTACATATCCAGTGCACATACATTATATATATCCAGTGCACAGATATTAAATATCCAGTGCACAAAAATTAAATATCCAGTGCACATAAATTATATATCCAGTGCACATATATTATATATATCCAGTGCACATATATTAAATATCCAGTGCACATAAATTAAATATCCAGTGCACATAAATTATATATCCAGTGCACATACATTATATATATCCAGTGCACATTTATTAAATATCCAGTGCACAAATATTAAAAATCCAGTGCACATAAATTATATATCCAGTGCACATACATTATATATATCCAGTGCACATTTATTTAATATCCAGTGCACATATATTATATTTCCAGTGCACATATTGTATCGATATTAAGTGCACATAGATTAAATATCCAGTGCACACATATTACATATCCAGTGCACATACATTATATATATCCAGTGCACAGATATTAAATATCCAGTGCACAATAATTAAATATCCAGTGCACATAAATTATATATCCAGTGCACATATATTATATATATCCAGTGCACATATATTAAATATCCAGTGCACATATATTAAACATCCAGTGCACATATATTATATATCCAGTGCACATATATTATATATATCCAGTGCACAGATATTAAATATCCAGTGCACAAAAATTAAATATCCAGTGCACATAAATTATATATCCAGTGCACATATATTATATATATCCAGTGCACATATATTAAATATCTAGTGCACATAAATTAAATATCCAGTGCACATAAATCATATATCCAGTGCACATACATTATATATATCCAGTGCACATTTATTAATCATCTATTGCACATATATTATATTTCCAGTGCACATCTATTATATATATCCAGTCCAAATATATTAAATATCCAGTGCACATAAATTAAATATCCAGTGCACATAAATTATATATCCAGTGCACATACATTATATATATCCAGTGCACATTTATTAAACATCTATTGCACATATATTATATTTCCAGTGCACATAAATTATATATATCCAGTGCAAATATATTAAATAACCAGTGCACATTTATTAATCATCTATTGCACATATATTATATTTCCAGTGCACATCTATTATATATATCCAGTCCAAATATATTAAATATCCAGAGCACATATATTAAATATCCAGAGCACATAAATTAAATATCCAGTGCACATATATTATATATCCAGTGCACATATATTATATATCCAGTGCACACATATTATATATATCCAGTGCACATACATTATATATATCCAGTGCAAATATATTATATATATTCAGTGCACATATATTAAATATCCAGTGCGCATATATTATATATCCAGTGCACATATATTAAATATCCAGTGCGCATATATTATATATCCAGTGCACATATATTAAATATCCAGTGCACATATATTAAACATCCAGCGTGCATATATTATATATCCAGTGCATATATATTATATATATCCAGTGCTCATATATTTGATATCCAGTGCACATATATTAAATATATCCAGTGCACATATATTAAATATCCAGTGCACATAAATTAAATATCCAGTGCACATCAATTATATATCCAGTGCACATATATTAAATATATCCAGTGCACATATATTAAATATCCAGTGCACATAAATTATATATCCAGTGCACATACATTATATATATCTAGTGCACATTTATTAAATATCCAGTGCACATATATTATATTTCCAGTGCACATATATTATATATCCAGTGCACATATATTATATATATCCAGTGCACAGATATTAAATATCCAGTGCACAAAAATTAAATATCCAGTGCACATAAATTATATATCCAGTGCACATATATTATATATATCCAGTGCACATATATTAAATATCTAGTGCACATAAATTAAATATCCAGTGCACATAAATCATATATCCAGTGCACATACATTATATATATCCAGTGCACATTTATTAATCATCTATTGCACATATATTACATTTCCAGTGCACATCTATTATATATATCCAGTCCAAATATATTAAATATCCAGTGCACATAAATTAAATATCCAGTGCACATAAATTATATATCCAGTGCACATACATTATATATATCCAGTGCACATTTATTAAACATCTATTGCACATATATTATATATCCAGTGCACATATATTATATATATCCAGTGCACAGATATTAAATATCCAGTGCACAAAAATTAAATATCCAGTGCACATAAATTATATATCCAGTGCACATATATTATATATATCCAGTGCACATATATTAAATATCTAGTGCACATAAATTAAATATCCAGTGCACATAAATCATATATCCAGTGCACATACATTATATATATCCAGTGCACATTTATTAATCATCTATTGCACATATATTATATTTCCAGTGCACATCTATTATATATATCCAGTCCAAATATATTAAATATCCAGTGCACATAAATTAAATATCCAGTGCACATAAATTATATATCCAGTGCACTTACATTATATATATCCAGTGCACATTTATTAAACATCTATTGCACATATATTATATTTCCAGTGCACATAAATTATATATATCCAGTGCAAATATATTAAATAACCAGTGCACATTTATTAATCATCTATTGCACATATATTATATTTCCAGTGCACATCTATTATATATATCCAGTCCAAATATATTAAATATCCAGTGCACATATATTAAATATCCAGAGCACATAAATTAAATATCCAGTGCACATATATTATATATCCAGTGCGCATATATTATATATCCAGTGCACATATATTAAATATCCAGTACGCATATATTATATATCCAGTGCACATATATTAAATATCCAGTGCACATATATTAAACATCCAGCGCGCATATATTATATATCCAGTGCATATATATTATATATATCCAGTGCTCATATATTTGATATCCAGTGCACATATATTAAATATATCCAGTGCACATATATTAAATATCCAGTGCACATAAATTAAATATCCAGTGCACATCAATTATATATCCAGTGCACATTTATTAAATATCTAATGCACATATATTACATTTCCAGTGCTCATATATTATATATATCCAGTGCACATATATTTAATATCCAGTGCACATATATTAAATATATCCAGTGCACATATATTAAATATCCAGTGCACATAAATTATATATCCAGTGCACATACATTATATATATCTAGTGCACATTTATTAAATATCCAGTGCACATATATTATATTTCCAGTGCACATATATTATATATCCAGTGCACATATATTATATATATCCAGTGCACAGATATTAAATATCCAGTGCACAAAAATTAAATATCCAGTGCACATATATTAAATATCCAGTGCACATAAATTAAATATCCGGTGCACATAAATTATACATCCAGTGCACATAAATTATATATACCCATTGCACATTTATTTAATATCCAGTGCACATATATTATATTTCCAGTGCACATATATTATATATATCCAGTGCAAATATATTAAATATTCAGTGCACATATACTAAATATCCAGTGCACATATAATAAATATCCAGTGCACATAAATTAAATATCCAGTGCACATCAATTATATATCCAGTGCACATTTATTAAATATCTAATGCACATATATTACATTTCCAGTGCTCATATATTATATATATCCAGTGCACATATATTTAATATCCAGTGCACATATATTAAATATATCCAGTAGATATATATTAAATATCCAGTGCACATAAATTATATATCCAGTGCACATACATTATATATATCTAGTGCACATTTATTAAATATCCAGTGCACATATATTATATTTCCAGTGCACATATATTATATATATATCCAGTGCAAATATATTAAATATCCAGTGCACATATATTATGTATATCCAGTGCACATATATTAAATATCCAGTGCACATATATTATATATCCAGTGCACATACATTATATATATATATATATATATCAAGTGCACATATATTAAATATCCAGTGCACATATATTATATATCCAGTGCACATACATTATATATTTCCAGTGCACATATTTTATCAATATACAGTGCATATATATTAAATATCCAGTGCTCACATATTATATATCCAGTGCACATAAATTATATATCCAGTGCACATACATTGTATATATCCAGTGCACATTTATTAAATATCCAGTGCACATCAATTATATATCCAGTGCACATATATTAAATATATCCAGTGCACATATATTAAATATCCAGTGCACATAAATTATATATCCAGTGCACATACATTATATATATCTAGTGCACATTTATTAAATATCCAGTGCACATATATTATATTTCCAGTGCACATATATTATATATCCAGTGCACATATATTATATATATCCAGTGCACAGATATTAAATATCCAGTGCACAAAAATTAAATATCCAGTGCACATAAATTATATATCCAGTGCACATATATTATATATATCCAGTGCACATATATTAAATATCTAGTGCACATAAATTAAATATCCAGTGCACATAAATCATATATCCAGTGCACATACATTATATATATCCAGTGCACATTTATTAATCATCTTTTGCACATATATTACATTTCCAGTGCACATCTATTATATATATCCAGTCCAAATATATTAAATATCCAGTGCACATAAATTAAATATCCAGTGCACATAAATTATATATCCAGTGCACATACATTATATATATCCAGTGCACATTTATTAAACATCTATTGCACATATATTATATATCCAGTGCACATATATTATATATATCCAGTGCACAGATATTAAATATCCAGTGCACAAAAATTAAATATCCAGTGCACATAAATTATATATCCAGTGCACATATATTATATATATCCAGTGCACATATATTAAATATCTAGTGCACATAAATTAAATATCCAGTGCACATAAATCATATATCCAGTGCACATACATTATATATATCCAGTGCACATTTATTAATCATCTATTGCACATATATTATATTTCCAGTGCACATCTATTATATATATCCAGTCCAAATATATTAAATATCCAGTGCACATAAATTAAATATCCAGTGCACATAAATTATATATCCAGTGCACTTACATTATATATATCCAGTGCACATTTATTAAACATCTATTGCACATATATTATATTTCCAGTGCACATAAATTATATATATCCAGTGCAAATATATTAAATAACCAGTGCACATTTATTAATCATCTATTGCACATATATTATATTTCCAGTGCACATCTATTATATATATCCAGTCCAAATATATTAAATATCCAGTGCACATATATTAAATATCCAGAGCACATAAATTAAATATCCAGTGCACATATATTATATATCCAGTGCACATATATTATATATCCAGTGCACACATATTATATATATCCAGTGCACATACATTATATATATCCAGTGCAAATATATTATATATATTCAGTGCACATATATTAAATATCCAGTGCGCATATATTATATATCCAGTGCACATATATTAAATATCCAGTACGCATATATTATATATCCAGTGCACATATATTAAATATCCAGTGCACATATATTAAACATCCAGCGCGCATATATTATATATCCAGTGCATATATATTATATATATCCAGTGCTCATATATTTGATATCCAGTGCACATATATTAAATATATCCAGTGCACATATATTAAATATCCAGTGCACATAAATTAAATATCCAGTGCACATCAATTATATATCCAGTGCACATTTATTAAATATCTAATGCACATATATTACATTTCCAGTGCTCATATATTATATATATCCAGTGCACATATATTTAATATCCAGTGCACATATATTAAATATATCCAGTGCACATATATTAAATATCCAGTGCACATAAATTATATATCCAGTGCACATACATTATATATATCTAGTGCACATTTATTAAATATCCAGTGCACATATATTATATTTCCAGTGCACATATATTATATATCCAGTGCACATATATTATATATATCCAGTGCACAGATATTAAATATCCAGTGCACAAAAATTAAATATCCAGTGCACATAAATTATATATCCAGTGCACATATATTAAATATCCAGTGCACATAAATTAAATATCCGGTGCACATAAATTATACATCCAGTGCACATAAATTATATATACCCATTGCACATTTATTTAATATCCAGTGCACATATATTATATTTCCAGTGCACATATATTATATATATCCAGTGCAAATATATTAAATATTCAGTGCACATATACTAAATATCCAGTGCACATATAATAAATATCCAGTGCACATAAATTAAATATCCAGTGCACATCAATTATATATCCAGTGCACATTTATTAAATATCTAATGCACATATATTACATTTCCAGTGCTCATATATTATATATATCCAGTGCACATATATTTAATATCCAGTGCACATATATTAAATATATCCATTAGATATATATTAAATATCCAGTGCACATAAATTATATATCCAGTGCACATACATTATATATATCTAGTGCACATTTATTAAATATCCAGTGCACATATATTATATTTCCAGTGCACATATATTATATATATATCCAGTGCAAATATATTAAATATCCAGTGCACATATATTATGTATATCCAGTGCACATATATTAAATATCCAGTGCACATATATTATATATCCAGTGCACATACATTATATATATATATATATATATATATATATATATCAAGTGCACATATATTAAATATCCAGTGCACACATATTACATATCCAGTGCACATACATTATATATATCCAGTGCACAGATATTAAATTTCCAGTGCACATATATGATATATACAGTGCACATATATTATATATATCCAGTGCACATATATTAAATATCCAGTGCACATATATTAAACATCCAGTGCACATATATTAAATATATCCAGTGCACATATATTAAATATCCAGTGCACATATATTATATATCCAGTGCACATACATTGTATTTATCCAGTGCACATAAATTATATATCCAGTGCACATACATTATATATATCCAGTGCACATTTATTAAATATCTATTGCACATATATTATATTTCCAGTGCACATCTACTATATATATCCAGTGCAAATATATTAAATATCCAGTGCACGTAAATTAAATATCCAGTGCACATAAATTATATATCCAGTGCACATACATTATATATATCCAGTGCACATATATTATATTTCCAGTGCACATATATTATATTTCCAGTGCACATATTTTTATCAATATACAGTGCACATATATTAAATATCCAGTGCACACATATTATATATCCAGTGCACATACATTATATATATCCAGTGCACATATATTAAATAACCAGTGCACATATATTATATATCCAGTGCACATACATTATATATATCCAGTGCACAGATATTAAATATCCAGTGCACATATATTATATATACAGTGCACATATATTATATATATCCAGTGCACATATATTAAATATCCAGTGCACATATATTAAACATCCATTGCACATATATTATATATCCAGTACACATATATTATATATATCCAGTGCACATATATTACATATTTAGTGCAAATATATGAAATATCCAGTGCACATATATTATATATATATATCCAGTGCATATATATTAAACATCCAGTGCACATATATTATATTTCAAGTGCACATATATTATATATATATATATATATATATCCAGTGCAAATATATTAAATATCCAGTGCACATAAATTAAATATCCAGTGCACATAAATTATATATCCAGTGCACATACATTATATATATCCAGTGCACATTTATTAAATATCCAGTGCACAAATATTAAAAATCCAGTGCACATAAATTATATATCCAGTGCACATACATTATATATATCTAGTGCACATTTATTTAATATCCAGTGCACATATATTATATTTCCAGTGTACATATTGTATCGATATTAAGTGCACATAGATTAAATATCCAGTGCACACATATTACATATCCAGTGCACATACATTATATATATCCAGTGCACAGATATTAAATATCCAGTGCACAAAAATTAAATATCCAGTGCACATAAATTATATATCCAGTGCACATATATTATATATATCCAGTGCACATATATTAAATATCCAGTGCACATAAATTAAATATCCAGTGCACATAAATTATATATCCAGTGCACATACATTATATATATCCAGTGCACATTTATTAAATATCCAGTGCACAAATATTAAAAATCCAGTGCACATAAATTATATATCCAGTGCACATACATTATATATATCCAGTGCACATTTATTTAATATCCAGTGCACATATATTATATTTCCAGTGCACATATTGTATCGATATTAAGTGCACATAGATTAAATATCCAGTGCACACATATTACATATCCAGTGCACATACATTATATATATCCAGTGCACAGATATTAAATATCCAGTGCACAATAATTAAATATCCAGTGCACATAAATTATATATCCAGTGCACATATATTATATATATCCAGTGCACATATATTAAATATCCAGTGCACATATATTAAACATCCAGTGCACATATATTATATATCCAGTGCACATATATTATATATATCCAGTGCACAGATATTAAATATCCAGTGCACAAAAATTAAATATCCAGTGCACATAAATTATATATCCAGTGCACATATATTATATATATCCAGTGCACATATATTAAATATCTAGTGCACATAAATTAAATATCCAGTGCACATAAATCATATATCCAGTGCACATACATTATATATATCCAGTGCACATTTATTAATCATCTATTGCACATATATTATATTTCCAGTGCACATCTATTATATATATCCAGTCCAAATATATTAAATATCCAGTGCACATAAATTAAATATCCAGTGCACATAAATTATATATCCAGTGCACATACATTATATATATCCAGTGCACATTTATTAAACATCTATTGCACATATATTATATTTCCAGTGCACATAAATTATATATATCCAGTGCAAATATATTAAATAACCAGTGCACATTTATTAATCATCTATTGCACATATATTATATTTCCAGTGCACATCTATTATATATATCCAGTCCAAATATATTAAATATCCAGAGCACATATATTAAATATCCAGAGCACATAAATTAAATATCCAGTGCACATATATTATATATCCAGTGCACATATATTATATATCCAGTGCACACATATTATATATATCCAGTGCACATACATTATATATATCCAGTGCAAATATATTATATATATTCAGTGCACATATATTAAATATCCAGTGCGCATATATTATATATCCAGTGCACATATATTAAATATCCAGTGCGCATATATTATATATCCAGTGCACATATATTAAATATCCAGTGCACATATATTAAACATCCAGCGTGCATATATTATATATCCAGTGCATATATATTATATATATCCAGTGCTCATATATTTGATATCCAGTGCACATATATTAAATATATCCAGTGCACATATATTAAATATCCAGTGCACATAAATTAAATATCCAGTGCACATCAATTATATATCCAGTGCACATATATTAAATATATCCAGTGCACATATATTAAATATCCAGTGCACATAAATTATATATCCAGTGCACATACATTATATATATCTAGTGCACATTTATTAAATATCCAGTGCACATATATTATATTTCCAGTGCACATATATTATATATCCAGTGCACATATATTATATATATCCAGTGCACAGATATTAAATATCCAGTGCACAAAAATTAAATATCCAGTGCACATAAATTATATATCCAGTGCACATATATTATATATATCCAGTGCACATATATTAAATATCTAGTGCACATAAATTAAATATCCAGTGCACATAAATCATATATCCAGTGCACATACATTATATATATCCAGTGCACATTTATTAATCATCTATTGCACATATATTACATTTCCAGTGCACATCTATTATATATATCCAGTCCAAATATATTAAATATCCAGTGCACATAAATTAAATATCCAGTGCACATAAATTATATATCCAGTGCACATACATTATATATATCCAGTGCACATTTATTAAACATCTATTGCACATATATTATATATCCAGTGCACATATATTATATATATCCAGTGCACAGATATTAAATATCCAGTGCACAAAAATTAAATATCCAGTGCACATAAATTATATATCCAGTGCACATATATTATATATATCCAGTGCACATATATTAAATATCTAGTGCACATAAATTAAATATCCAGTGCACATAAATCATATATCCAGTGCACATACATTATATATATCCAGTGCACATTTATTAATCATCTATTGCACATATATTATATTTCCAGTGCACATCTATTATATATATCCAGTCCAAATATATTAAATATCCAGTGCACATAAATTAAATATCCAGTGCACATAAATTATATATCCAGTGCACTTACATTATATATATCCAGTGCACATTTATTAAACATCTATTGCACATATATTATATTTCCAGTGCACATAAATTATATATATCCAGTGCAAATATATTAAATAACCAGTGCACATTTATTAATCATCTATTGCACATATATTATATTTCCAGTGCACATCTATTATATATATCCAGTCCAAATATATTAAATATCCAGTGCACATATATTAAATATCCAGAGCACATAAATTAAATATCCAGTGCACATATATTATATATCCAGTGCGCATATATTATATATCCAGTGCACATATATTAAATATCCAGTACGCATATATTATATATCCAGTGCACATATATTAAATATCCAGTGCACATATATTAAACATCCAGCGCGCATATATTATATATCCAGTGCATATATATTATATATATCCAGTGCTCATATATTTGATATCCAGTGCACATATATTAAATATATCCAGTGCACATATATTAAATATCCAGTGCACATAAATTAAATATCCAGTGCACATCAATTATATATCCAGTGCACATTTATTAAATATCTAATGCACATATATTACATTTCCAGTGCTCATATATTATATATATCCAGTGCACATATATTTAATATCCAGTGCACATATATTAAATATATCCAGTGCACATATATTAAATATCCAGTGCACATAAATTATATATCCAGTGCACATACATTATATATATCTAGTGCACATTTATTAAATATCCAGTGCACATATATTATATTTCCAGTGCACATATATTATATATCCAGTGCACATATATTATATATATCCAGTGCACAGATATTAAATATCCAGTGCACAAAAATTAAATATCCAGTGCACATATATTAAATATCCAGTGCACATAAATTAAATATCCGGTGCACATAAATTATACATCCAGTGCACATAAATTATATATACCCATTGCACATTTATTTAATATCCAGTGCACATATATTATATTTCCAGTGCACATATATTATATATATCCAGTGCAAATATATTAAATATTCAGTGCACATATACTAAATATCCAGTGCACATATAATAAATATCCAGTGCACATAAATTAAATATCCAGTGCACATCAATTATATATCCAGTGCACATTTATTAAATATCTAATGCACATATATTACATTTCCAGTGCTCATATATTATATATATCCAGTGCACATATATTTAATATCCAGTGCACATATATTAAATATATCCAGTAGATATATATTAAATATCCAGTGCACATAAATTATATATCCAGTGCACATACATTATATATATCTAGTGCACATTTATTAAATATCCAGTGCACATATATTATATTTCCAGTGCACATATATTATATATATATCCAGTGCAAATATATTAAATATCCAGTGCACATATATTATGTATATCCAGTGCACATATATTAAATATCCAGTGCACATATATTATATATCCAGTGCACATACATTATATATATATATATATATATCAAGTGCACATATATTAAATATCCAGTGCACATATATTATATATCCAGTGCACATACATTATATATTTCCAGTGCACATATTTTATCAATATACAGTGCATATATATTAAATATCCAGTGCTCACATATTATATATCCAGTGCACATAAATTATATATCCAGTGCACATACATTGTATATATCCAGTGCACATTTATTAAATATCCAGTGCACATCAATTATATATCCAGTGCACATATATTAAATATATCCAGTGCACATATATTAAATATCCAGTGCACATAAATTATATATCCAGTGCACATACATTATATATATCTAGTGCACATTTATTAAATATCCAGTGCACATATATTATATTTCCAGTGCACATATATTATATATCCAGTGCACATATATTATATATATCCAGTGCACAGATATTAAATATCCAGTGCACAAAAATTAAATATCCAGTGCACATAAATTATATATCCAGTGCACATATATTATATATATCCAGTGCACATATATTAAATATCTAGTGCACATAAATTAAATATCCAGTGCACATAAATCATATATCCAGTGCACATACATTATATATATCCAGTGCACATTTATTAATCATCTTTTGCACATATATTACATTTCCAGTGCACATCTATTATATATATCCAGTCCAAATATATTAAATATCCAGTGCACATAAATTAAATATCCAGTGCACATAAATTATATATCCAGTGCACATACATTATATATATCCAGTGCACATTTATTAAACATCTATTGCACATATATTATATATCCAGTGCACATATATTATATATATCCAGTGCACAGATATTAAATATCCAGTGCACAAAAATTAAATATCCAGTGCACATAAATTATATATCCAGTGCACATATATTATATATATCCAGTGCACATATATTAAATATCTAGTGCACATAAATTAAATATCCAGTGCACATAAATCATATATCCAGTGCACATACATTATATATATCCAGTGCACATTTATTAATCATCTATTGCACATATATTATATTTCCAGTGCACATCTATTATATATATCCAGTCCAAATATATTAAATATCCAGTGCACATAAATTAAATATCCAGTGCACATAAATTATATATCCAGTGCACTTACATTATATATATCCAGTGCACATTTATTAAACATCTATTGCACATATATTATATTTCCAGTGCACATAAATTATATATATCCAGTGCAAATATATTAAATAACCAGTGCACATTTATTAATCATCTATTGCACATATATTATATTTCCAGTGCACATCTATTATATATATCCAGTCCAAATATATTAAATATCCAGTGCACATATATTAAATATCCAGAGCACATAAATTAAATATCCAGTGCACATATATTATATATCCAGTGCACATATATTATATATCCAGTGCACACATATTATATATATCCAGTGCACATACATTATATATATCCAGTGCAAATATATTATATATATTCAGTGCACATATATTAAATATCCAGTGCGCATATATTATATATCCAGTGCACATATATTAAATATCCAGTACGCATATATTATATATCCAGTGCACATATATTAAATATCCAGTGCACATATATTAAACATCCAGCGCGCATATATTATATATCCAGTGCATATATATTATATATATCCAGTGCTCATATATTTGATATCCAGTGCACATATATTAAATATATCCAGTGCACATATATTAAATATCCAGTGCACATAAATTAAATATCCAGTGCACATCAATTATATATCCAGTGCACATTTATTAAATATCTAATGCACATATATTACATTTCCAGTGCTCATATATTATATATATCCAGTGCACATATATTTAATATCCAGTGCACATATATTAAATATATCCAGTGCACATATATTAAATATCCAGTGCACATAAATTATATATCCAGTGCACATACATTATATATATCTAGTGCACATTTATTAAATATCCAGTGCACATATATTATATTTCCAGTGCACATATATTATATATCCAGTGCACATATATTATATATATCCAGTGCACAGATATTAAATATCCAGTGCACAAAAATTAAATATCCAGTGCACATAAATTATATATCCAGTGCACATATATTAAATATCCAGTGCACATAAATTAAATATCCGGTGCACATAAATTATACATCCAGTGCACATAAATTATATATACCCATTGCACATTTATTTAATATCCAGTGCACATATATTATATTTCCAGTGCACATATATTATATATATCCAGTGCAAATATATTAAATATTCAGTGCACATATACTAAATATCCAGTGCACATATAATAAATATCCAGTGCACATAAATTAAATATCCAGTGCACATCAATTATATATCCAGTGCACATTTATTAAATATCTAATGCACATATATTACATTTCCAGTGCTCATATATTATATATATCCAGTGCACATATATTTAATATCCAGTGCACATATATTAAATATATCCAGTAGATATATATTAAATATCCAGTGCACATAAATTATATATCCAGTGCACATACATTATATATATCTAGTGCACATTTATTAAATATCCAGTGCACATATATTATATTTCCAGTGCACATATATTATATATATATCCAGTGCAAATATATTAAATATCCAGTGCACATATATTATGTATATCCAGTGCACATATATTAAATATCCAGTGCACATATATTATATATCCAGTGCACATACATTATATATATATATATATATATATATATCAAGTGCACATATATTAAATATCCAGTGCACATATATTATATATCCAGTGCACATACATTATATATTTCCAGTGCACATATTTTATCAATATACAGTGCATATATATTAAATATCCAGTGCTCACATATTATATATCCAGTGCACATAAATTATATATCCAGTGCACATACATTGTATATATCCAGTGCACATTTATTAAATATCCAGTGCACATATATTAAATATATCCAGTGCACATATATTAAATATCCAGTGCACAAAAATTAAATATCCAGTGCACATAAATTATATATCCAGTGCACATACATTATATATATCCAGTGCACATTTATTTAATATCCAGTGCACATATATTATATTTCCAGTGCACATATTGTATCTATATAAAGTGCACATATATTAAATATCCAGTGCACACATACTACAAATCCAGTGCACATACATTATATATATCCAGTGCACATATATTAAATCTCCAGTGCACATATATTATATATATCCAGAGCACATATATTAAATATCCAGTGCACATATATTAAATATATCCAGTGCACATACATTATATATATCCAGTGCACATTTATTAAATATCCAGTGCAAATATATTATATATATCTAGTGCACATATAATAAATATCCAGTGCACATATATTAAATATCCAGTGCACATATATTAAATATATCCAGTGCACATATATTAAAAATCCAGTGCACAAAAATAAAATATCCAGTGCACATAAATTATATATCCAGTGCACATACATTATATATATATCCAGTGCACACCTATTTAATATCCAGTGCTCATATATTATATTTCTAGTGCACATATATTATATATATCCAGTGCACATATATTAAATATCCAGTGCACATATATTATATATCCAGTGCACTTACATTATATATATCCAGTGCACATATATTATATTTATCCAGTGCACATATATTATATTTCCAGTGCACATATATTAAATATCCAGTGCACATATATTTAAAATATCCAGTGCGCATACATTATATATATCCAGTGCACAAAAATTAAATATCCAGTGCACATAAATTATATATCCAGTGCACATATATTAAATATCCAGTGCACATATATTAAACATCCATTGCACATATATTATATATCCAGTACACATATATTATATATATCCAGTGCACATATATTACATATTTAGTGCAAATATATGAAATATCCAGTGCACATATATTATATATATATATATCCAGTGCACATATATTAAACATCCAGTGCACATATATTATATTTCAAGTGCACATATATTATATATATATATATATATCCAGTGCAAATATATTAAATATCCAGTGCACATAAATTAAATATCCAGTGCACATAAATTTTATATCCAGTGCACATACATTATATATATCCAGTGCACATTTATTAAATATCCAGTGCACAAATATTACAAATCCAGTGCACATAAATTATATATCCAGTGCACATACATTATATATATCCAGTGCACATTTATTTAATATCCAGTGCACATATATTATATTTCCAGTGCACATATTGTATCGATATTAAGTGCACATATATTAAATATCCAGTGCACACATATTACATATCCAGTGCACATACATTATATATATCCAGTGCACAGATATTAAATATCCAGTGCACATATATGATATATACAGTGCACATATATTATATATATCCAGTGCACATATATTAAATATCCAGTGCACATATATTAAACATCCAGTGCACATATATTAAATATATCCAGTGCACATATATTAAATATCCAGTGCACATATATTATATATCCAGTGCACATACATTGTATTTATCCAGTGCACATAAATTATATATCCAGTGCACATACATTATATATATCCAGTGCACATATATTAAATATCCAGTGCACATATACTATATATACAGTGCACATACATTATATATATCCAGTGCACATTTATTAAATATCCAGTGCACATATATTATATATATCTAGTGCACATATAATAAATATCCTGTGCACATATATTAAATATCCAGTGCACATATATTAAATATATCCAGTGCACATATATTAAATATCCAGTGCACAAAAATTAAATATCCAGTGCACATAAATTATATATCCAGTGCACATACATTATATATATATCCAGTGCACACCTATTTAATATCCAGTGCTCATATATTATATTTCTAGTGCACATATATTATATATATCCAGTGCACATATATTAAATATCCAGTGCACATATATTAAATATCCAGTGCACATACATTATATATCCAGTGCACATACATTATATATATCCAGTGCACATATATTATATTTCCAGTGCACATATATTAAATATCCAGTGCACATATATTTAAAATATCCAGTGCACATACATTATATATATCCAGTGCACAAAAATTAAATATCCAGTGCACATAAATTATATATCCAGTGCACATACATTATATATATCCAGTGCACATATATTATATTTCCAGTTCACATATATTATATTTCCAGTGCACATATTTTATCAATATACAGTGCACATATATTAAATATCCAGTGCACACATATTATATATCCAGTGCACATACATTATATATATCCAGTGCACATATATTAAATATCCAGTGCACATATATTAAATATCCAGTGCACATAAATTATATATACAGTGCACATATTTTATATATATACAGTGCACATATATTAAATATCCAGTGCACATATATTAAACATCCAGTGCACATAAATTATATATCCAGTGCACATACATTATATATATCCAGTGCACATTTATTAAATATCCAGTGCACATATATTAAATATCCAGTGCACATAAATTATATATCCAGTGCACATACATTATATATATCCAGTGCACATTTATTAAATATCCAGTGCACATATATTAAAAATCCAGTGCACATAAATTATATATCCAGTGCACATACATTATATATATCCAGTGCACATTTATTTAATATCCAGTGCACATATATTATATTTCCATTTCACATATTGTATCTATATAAAGTGCACATATATTAAATATCCAGTACAAACATATTACAAATCCAGTGCACATACATTATATATATCCAGTGCACATATATTAAATCTCCAGTGCACATATATTAAATATCCATTGCACATATATTATATATATCCAGAGCACATATATTAATTATCCAGTGCACATATATTATATATTTATCCAGTGCACATATATTATATATATTCAGTGCACATAAATTAAATATCCAGTTCGCATATATTATATATCCAGTGCACATATATTATATATCCAGTACACATATATTATATATATCCAGTGCACATATATTAAATATCCAGTGCACATATATTAAACATCCAGTGCACATATATTATATATCCAGTGCACATATATTATATATATCCAGTGCACATATATTAAATATCCAGTGCAAATATATTAAATATCCAGTGCACATATATTAAATATCTAGT
Source organism: Leptodactylus fuscus (assembly GCF_031893055.1). Taxonomy (NCBI): domain Eukaryota; kingdom Metazoa; phylum Chordata; class Amphibia; order Anura; family Leptodactylidae; genus Leptodactylus; species Leptodactylus fuscus. The sequence goes on from NW_027439810.1 coordinate 252,080, forward strand.
GCACATAAATTAAATATCCATTGCACATAAATTATATATCCAGTGCACATACATTATATATATCCAGTGCACATTTATTAATCATCTATTGCACATATATTATATTTCCAGTGCACATCTATTATATATATCCAGTCCAAATATATTAAATATCCAGTGCACATAAATTAAATATCCAGTGCACATAAATTATATATCCAGTGCACATTTATTAAACATCTATTGCACATATATTATATTTCCAGTGCACATATATTATATATATCCAGTGCAAATATATTAAATAACCAGTGCACATATATTATATTTCCAGTGCACATATTGTATCTATATAAAGTGAATATATATTAAATATCCAGTGCACACATATTATATATCCAGTGCACATACATTATATATATCCAGTGCACATATATTAAATCTGCAGTGCACATATATTAAATATCCAGAGCACATAAATTAAATATCCAGTGCACATATATTATATATCCAGTGCACATATATTATATATCCAGTGCACACATATTATATATATCCAGTGCACATACATTATATATATCCAGTGCAAATATATTATATATATTCAGTGCACATATATTAAATATCCAGTGCGCATATATTATATATCCAGTGCACATATATTAAATATCCAGTGCACATATATTAAACATCCAGCGCTTATATTATATATCCAGTGCACATATATTAAAAAATCAAATAAAAAAAAAATATATATTATATATATTATATTATATATATTTAGTGCTCATATATTTAATATCCAGTGCACATATATTAAATATATCCAGTGCACATATATTAAATATCCAGTGCACATCAATTATATATCCAGTGCACATTTATTAAATATCTAATGCACATATATTACATTTCCAGTGCTCATATATTATATATATCCAGTGCACATATATTTAATATCCAGTGCACATATATTAAATATATCCAGTGCACATATATTAAATATCCAGTGCACATATATTAAACATCCAGTGCAAATCAATTATATATCCAGTGCACATAAAATATATATATCCAGTGCACATTTATTAAATATCTAGTGCACATATATTATATTTCCAGTGCACATATATTATATATATCCAGTGCACATAAATTAAATATCCAGTGCACATAAATGGTATATCCAGTGCACATACATTATATATATCCAGTGCACATTTATTAAATATCCAGTGCACATATATTATATATATCTAGTGCACATATAATAAATATACAGTGCACATATATTAAATATCCAGTGCACATATATTAAATATATCCAGTGCACATATATTAAATATCCAGTGCACATATATTATATATATATCCAAAGCACATATATTATATATATCCAGTGCACATAAATTAAATATCCAGTGCACATATATTATATATATCTAGTGCACATATAATAAATATACAGTGCACATATATTAAATATCCAGTGCACATATATTAAATATATCCAGTGCACATATATTAAATATCCAGTGCACATATATTATATATATCCAAAGCACATATATTATATATATCCAGTGCACATATATTAAATATCCAGTGCACATATAATAAATATCCAGTGCACATATATTATATATCCGGTGCACAGACATTATATATATCCAGTGCACATATATTAAATATCCAGTGCACATATATTATATATATCTAGTGCACATATAATTAATATCCAGTGCACATATATTAAATATCCAGTGCACATAAATTAAATTTCCAGTGCACATAAATTATATATCCAGTGCATATACATTATATATATCCAGTGCAAATATATTAAATATCCAGTGCACATATATTAAACATCCAGTGCACATATGTTTTATATCCAGTGCACATACATTATATATATCCAGTGCACATTTATTAAATATCCAGTGCATATATATTATATTTCCAGTGCACATACATTACATATATCCAGTGCACATATATTAAATATCCAGTGCATATATATTATATATACAGTGCACATACATTATATATATCCAGTGCACATGTATTAAATATCCAGTGCACATATATTAAACATCCAGTGCACATCAATTATATATCCAGTGCACATAAATTATATATATCCAGTGCACATTTATTAAATATCTAGTGCACATATATTATATTTCCAGTGCACATATATTATATATATCCAGTGCACATAAATTAAATATCCAGTGCACATAAATTATATATCCAGTGCACATACATTATATTTATCCAGTGAAAATTTAATAAATATCCAGTGCACATATATTAAATATCCAGGGCACATATATTAAATATATCCAGTGCACATATATTAAATATCCAGTGCACATATATTATATATCCAGTGCACATACATTATATATATCCAGTGCACATATAATAAATATCCAGTGCACATATATTATATATATCCAGTGCACATATATTAAATATCCAGTGCATATATATTATATATCCAGTGCACATACATTATATATATCCAGTAGAGATGAGCGAACAGTGTTCTATCGAACTCATGTTCGATCGGATATTAGGCTGTTCGGCATGTTCGAATCGAATCGAACACCGCGTGGTAAAGTGCGCCATTACTCGATTCCCCTCCCACCTTCCCTGGCGCCTTTTTTGCTCCAATAACAGCGCAGGGTAGGTGGGACAGGAGCTACGACACCGGTGACGTTGAGAAAAGTAGGCAAAACCCATTGGCTGCCGAAAACGTGTGACCTCTAATTTAAAAGAACAGCGCCGCCCAGGTTCGCGTCATTCTGAGCTTGCAATTCACCGAGGACGGAGGTTTCCGTCCAGCTAGCTAGGGCTTAGATTCTGGGTAGGCAGGGACAGGCTAGGATAGGAAGGAGAAGACAACCACAACAGCTCTTGTAAGAACTAAATTCCAGGGAGAAGCTTGTCAGTGTAACGTGGCACTGACGGGCTCAATCGCCGCAACCCAGCTTTCCCAGGATCCTGAATGGAATACACTGTCAGTGTATTCCCGTATACCCGATATATACCCCGATACCCGTTCCAACGGTGTGCCCCCCCACCTTCACCCCAGAAATACCCTGCAAGTCCCCTAGCAATAGAATTGAGGCTATATACACCCACAATTTTTACTACTGGTATACAGTGCCATTGTCTGACTGGGAATTCAAAGAATATATTGGGGTTATAAATACCCTCATTTCTTGCTACTGCCATATAGTGCCAGTTTCTGACTGGTAATTCAAAGAATATATTGGGGTTACGTGCACCCACAATTTTTACTACTGGTATACAGTGCCATTGTCTGACTGGGAATTCAAAGAATATATTGGGAATACAAATACCCTCATTTCTTGCTACTGCCATATAGTGCCAGTGTCTGACTGGGAATTCAAAGAATATATTGGGGTTACGTGCACCCACAATTTTTACTACTGGTATACAGTGCCATTGTCTGACTGGGAATTCAAAGAATATATTGGGAATACAAATACCCTCATTTCTTGCTACTGCCATATAGTGCCAGTGTCTGACTGGGAATTCAAAGAATATATTGGGGTTACGTGCACCCACAATTTTTACTACTGGTATACAGTGCCATTGTCTGACTGGGAATTCAAAGAATATATTGGGAATACAAATACCCTCATTTCTTGCTACTGCCATATAGTGCCAGTTTCTGACTGGTAATTCAAAGAATATATTGGGGTTATGTGCACCCACAATTTTTACTACTGGTATACAGTGCCAATTTCTAACTAGGAATTCAAAATGCGCAAGGCTCCCGGAAAGGGACGTGGACGAGGCCGTGGGCGAGGTCGGGGGAATGGTTCTGGGGAGCAAGGTAGCAGTGAAGCCACAGGGCGTCCCGTGCCTACTCCTGTGGGGCAGCAAGCATTGCGCCACTCCACAGTGCCAGGGTTGCTTGCCACATTAACTAAACTGCAGGGTACAAACCTTAGTAGGCCCGAGAACCAGGAACAGGTCTTGCAATGGCTGTCAGAGAACGCTTACAGCACATTGTCCAGCAGCCAGTCAGACTCTGCCTCCTCTCCTCCTATTACCCAACAGTCTTGTCTTCCTTCCTCCCAAAATTCCGAAGCTTTACAGAACAATAACCCAAACTGTCCCTGCTCCCCAGAGCTGTTCTCCGCTCCTTTCATTGTCCCTCAACCTGCCTCTCCACGTCACGATTCCACGAACCTAACAGAGGAGCATCTGTGTCCAGATGCTCAAACACTAGAGTCTCCTCCATCTCCATTCGATTTGGTGGTGGATGACCAGCAACCCACCCTCATCGACGATGATGTGACGCAGTTGCCGTCAGGGCATCCAGTTGACCGGCGCATTGTGCGGGAGGAGGAGATGAGACAGGAGTTGGAAGAGGAAGTGGTGGATGATGAGGACACTGACCCGACCTGGACAGGGGGGATGTCAAGCGGGGAAAGTAGTGTGGATGTTGAGGCAGGTGCAGCACCAAAAAGGGTAGCTAGAGGCAGAGGCAGAGGTCAGCAGCTTAGGCGAAGCCAGGCCACACCCGGAATCTCCCAAGATGTTCCAGTTCGTACCCAGCCCCGAAAAACTCCCACCTCGAGGGCACGTTTCTCGAAGGTGTGGAGTTTTTTCAAGGAATGCGTCGAGGACAGATATAGTGTTGTCTGCACAATTTGCCTCTCGAAATTGATTAGGGGCTCTGAGAAGAGCAACCTGTCCACCACTTCAATGCGCCGTCATTTGGAATCCAAGCACTGGAATCAGTGGCAGGCAGCAACGGCAGGACAAAGGCCGCCTGCCGTTCACGCCACTGCCACTGCCTCTGCCACTGCCTCTGCCTCTGCCACTGCCACTGCTGACTGTGCTGGCGATGCACTCCAGAGGACGAGCCAGGACACCACTTCATCTGCCTCCGCCACTTTGTTGACTTCTACCTCATCCTCCCCTGGTCCTGTCTTATCTCCTTCTCCTGCACCATCAAAGGCACCATCAGGCGTTTCTTTACAACAACCCACCATCTCTCAGACATTGGAGCGGCGGCAGAAATACACTGCTAACCACCCACACGCGCAAGCCTTGAACGCCAACATCGCTAAACTGCTGGCCCAGGAGATGTTGGCGTTCCGGCTTGTTGAAACTCCCGCCTTCCTGGACCTGATGGCAACTGCGGCACCTCGCTATGCCGTCCCTAGCCGTCACTACTTCTCCCGGTGTGCCGTCCCCGCCTTGCACCAGCACGTGTCACTCAACATCAGGCGGGCCCTTAGTTCCGCGCTTTGCACAAAGGTCCACTTGACCACCGACGCGTGGACAAGTGCATGCGGACAGGGACGCTACATTTCACTGACGGCACACTGGGTGAATGTAGTTGAGGCTGGGACTGCTTCCCAAACTGGCCCGGTGTACCTCGTCTCCCCGCCTAACATTCCTGGCAGGGACACGAGAAGAACACCCCCCTCCTCCTCCTCCTCTACCGCCTCCTCCTCCGCCACCGCCTCCTCCTCCGCCACCGCCTCCTCCTCCGCTGTTAGATTGACCCCAGCTACGAGTTGGAAACGTTGCAGCACTGGCGTTGGTAGACGTCAGCAGGCTGTGCTGAAGCTGATCAGCTTGGGGGACAGACAGCACACTGCCTCCGAGGTGAGGGATGCCCTCCTCGATGAGACGGCAATATGGTTTGAGCCGCTGCACCTGGGCCCAGGCATGGTCGTTTGTGATAACGGCCGGAACCTGGTAGCAGCTCTGGAGCTTGCCGGACTCCAACATGTTCCATGCCTGGCCCACGTCTTCAACCTAGTGGTGCAACGTTTCCTAAAGAGCTACCCCAATGTTCCAGAGCTACTGGTGAAAGTGCGGCGCATGTGCGCCCACTTTCGCAAGTCGACAGTAGCCGCTGCTAGCTTAAAATCTCTCCAGAAACGCCTGCATGTGCCACAACACCGGCTTTTGTGCGACGTCCCCACACGCTGGAACTCAACGTTTCAGATGTTGAATAGAGTGGTTGAGCAGCAGAGACCTTTGATGGAATACCAGCTACAAAACCCTAGGGTGCCACAAAGTCAGCTGCCTCAGTTTCACATCCATGAGTGGCCATGGATGAGAGACCTTTGTGACATCCTACGGGTCTTTGAGGAGTCCACAAGGAGGGTGAGCTCTGAGGATGCGATGGTGAGCCTTACAATCCCGCTCTTGTGTGTTCTGAGAGAATCCCTGATTGACATCAGGGATAACTCAGATCACACAGAGGAGTTAGGGATAGCATCCGATCCGTCACAGCTGGAGAGTAGGTCCACACATCTGTCCGCTTCACTGCGTTTAATGGAGGAGGAGGAGGAGGAGCAGGAGGAGGAAGAAGAGTTGTCCGATGATGTGATGGTGATACAGGAGGCTTCCGGGCAACTTCGAATCGTCCCATTGTTGCAGCGCGGATGGGTAGACATGGAGGATGAGGAGGAAATGGAGATTGAACTTTCCGGTGGGGCCAGAGGAGTCATGCCAACTAACACTGTGGCAGACATGGCTGAGTTCATGTTGGGGTGCTTTACAACCGACAAGCGTATTGTCAAAATCATGGAGGACAACCAGTACTGGATCTTTGCTATCCTTGACCCCCGGTATAAAAACAACATCTCGTCTTTTATTCCGGTAGAGGGGAGGGCCAATCGCATCAATGCTTGCCACAGGCAATTGGTGCAGAATATGATGGAGATGTTTCCAGCATGTGACGTTGGCGGCAGGGAGGGCAGTTCCTCCAGTAGGCAACCAAGTTCTCACCGGTCCACACAAACGAGGGGCACATTGTCTAAGGTCTGGGACACCTTGATGGCACCCCCTCGCCAAAGTGCCGCCACGGAGGGTCCTAGTGTCACCAGGCGTGAGAAGTATAGGCGCATGTTGCGGGAATACCTTTCCGACCACAGCCCTGTCCTCTCCGACCCCTCTGCGCCCTACACGTATTGGGTGTCGAAGTTGGACCTGTGGCTTGAACTTGCCTTATATGCCTTGGAGGTGCTGTCCTGTCCTGCACAAGGCGTCCTATCTGAGAGGGTGTTCAGTGCAGCCGGTGGCATCATCACTGACAAGCGCACCCGTCTGTCAGCTGAGAGTGCCGACCGGCTCACTTTGATAAAAATTGGGGTTTTTAGAGGCTCCCTCCACCATGAATTTGCCCAAACTGGGCTGGTTAGAGGCTCCCTCCACCATGAATTGGTCCAAACTGGGCTGGTTAGAGGCTCCCTCCACCATGAATTGGTCCAAACTGGGCTGTTTAGAGGCTCCCTCCACCATGAATTGGTCCAAACTGGGGTTTTTAGAGGCTCCCTCCACCATGAATTGGTCCAAACTGGGCTGGTTAGAGGCTCCCTCCACCATGAATTGGTCCAAACTGGGTTTTTTAGAGGCTCCCTCCACCATGAATTGGTCCAAACTGGGGTTTTTAGAGGCTCCCTCCACCATGAATTGGTCCAAACTGGGGTTTTTAGAGGCTCCCTCCACCATGAATTTGCCCAAACTGGGCTGTTTAGAGGCTCCCTCCACCATGAATTTGCCCAAACTGGGCTGTTTAGAGGCTCCCTCCACCATGAATTGGTCCAAACTGGGCTGTTTAGAGGCTCCCTCCACCATGAATTGGTCCAAACTGGGGTTTTTAGAGGCTCCCTCCACCATGAATTTGCCCAAACTCTGCTGGTTAGAGGCTCCCTCCACCATGAATTGGTCCAAACTGGGCTGGTTAGAGGCTCCCTCCACCATTAATTGGTCCAAACTGGGCTGGTTAGAGGCTCCCTCCACCATGAATTGGTCCAAACTGGGTTTTTTAGAGGCTCCCTCCACAATGAATTGGTCCAAACTGGGGTTTTTAGAGGCTCCCTCCACCATGAATTGGTCCAAACTGGGCTGTTTAGCGGCTCCCTCCACCATTAATTGGTCCAAACTGGGTTTTTTAGAGGCTCCCTCCACCATGAATTTGCCCAAACTGGGCTGGTTAGAGGCTCCCTCCACCATGAATTGGTCCAAACTGGGGTTTTTAGAGGCTCCCTCCACCATGAATTGGTCCAAACTGGGCTGTTTAGCAGCTCCCTCCACCATTAATTGGTCCAAACTGGGCTGGTTAGAGGCTCCCTCCACCATGAATTTGCCCAAACTGGGCTGTTTAGAGGCTCCCTCCACCATGAATTGGTCCAAACTGGGTTTTTTAGAGGCTCCCTCCACCATGAATTGGTCCAAACTGGGCTGTTTAGAGGCTCCCTCCACCATGAATTTGCCCAAACTGGGCTGGTTAGAGGCTCCCTCCACCATGAATTGGTCCAAACTGGGCTGGTTAGAGGCTCCCTCCACCATGAATTTGCCCAAACTGGGCTGTTTAGAGGCTCCCTCCACCATGAATTGGTCCAAACTGGGTTTTTTAGAGGCTCCCTCCACCATGAATTGGTCCAAACTGGGCTGTTTAGAGGCTCCCTCCACCATGAATTTGCCCAAACTGGGCTGGTTAGAGGCTCCCTCCACCATTAATTGGTCCAAACTGGGCTGGTTAGAGGCTCCCTCCACCATGAATTTGCCCAAACTGGGCTGTTTAGAGGCTCCCTCCACCATGAATTTGCCCAAACTGGGCTGTTTAGAGGCTCCCTCCACCATGAATTTGCCCAAACTGGGCTGGTTAGAGGCTCCCTCCACCATGAATTGGTCCAAACTGGGTTTTTTAGAGGCTCCCTCCACCATGAATTTGCCCAAACTGGGCTGGTTAGAGGCTCCCTCCACCATGAATTGGTCCAAACTGGGTTTTTTAGAGGCTCCCTCCACCATGAATTTGCCCAAACTGGGCTGGTTAGAGGCTCCCTCCACCATGAATTGGTCCAAACTGGGTTTTTTAGAGGCTCCCTCCACCATGAATTTGCCCACACTGGGCTGGTTAGAGGCTCCCTCTACCATGAATTGGTCCAAACTGGGGTTTTTAGAGGCTCCCTCCACCATGAATTTGCCCAAACTGGGGTGTTTAGAGGCTCCCTCCACCATGAATTTGCCCAAACTCTGCTGGTTAGAGGCTCAATCCACCCTGATTTTCAAAACAAATGTTGGTGCCAACCTCAACTTACTACAAGGGCCAAATTCACTGCTGGTGACAAGCTCTCCTCACTGCAAGTGCCAAATACACATATTTCAAGGTGTTTTCCTACTGTCAGAGATGTGGTATTGAGTGTGTAAAGTGTGTAGTTGTTAGGCTGTGATGTTGGGGTAATAGAGGGTCTTTGGTGTGTTAGATGCCCCCAGACATGCTTCCCCTGCTGTCCCAGTGTCATTCCAGAGGTGTTGGCATCATTTCCTGGGGTGTCATAGTGGACTTGGTGACCCTCCAGACACGGATTTGGGTTTCCCCCTTAACGAGTATCTGTTCCCCATAGACTATAATGGGGTTCGAAACCCATTCGAACACACGAACATTGAGCGGCTGTTCGAATCGAATTTCGAACCTCGAACAATTTAGTGTTCGCTCATCTCTAATATCCAGTGAAAATTTAATAAATATCCAGTGCACATATATTATATATATCTAGTGCACATATAATAAATATCCAGTGCACATAAATTATATATCCAGTGCACATACATTATATATATCCAGTGCACATATATTAAATATCCAGTGCACATAAAATATATATCCAGTGCACATTCATTATATATATCCAGTGAAAATTTAATAAATATCCAGTGCACATATATTATATATATCTAGTGCACATATAATAAATATCCAGTGCACATATATTAAATATCCAGTGCACATACATTATATATATCCAGTGCACATATATTAAATATCCAGTGCACATATATTAAATATCCAGTGCACATATATTATATATCCAGTGCACATACATTATATATATCCAGTGCACATATATTAAATATCCAGTGCACATATATTATATATATCTAGTGCACATATAATAAATATCCAGTGCACATATATTATATATCCAGTGCACATACATTATATATATCCAGTGCACATATATTAAATATCCAGTGCACATACATTATATATATCCAGTGCACAATTATTAAATATCCAGTGCACATATATTATATATATCTAGTGCACATATAATAAATATCCAGTGCACATATATTAAATATCCAGTGCACATATATTAAATATCCAGTGCACAAAAATTAAATATCCAGTGCACATAAATTATATATCTAGTGCACATACATTATATATATATCCAGTGCACACCTATTTAATATCCAGTACACATATATTATATTTCCAGTGCACATATATTATTTATATCTAGTGCACATATATTAAATATCCAGTGCACATATATTAAATATCCAGTGCACATATATTAAATATCCAGTGCACATAAATTATATATCCAGTGCACATAAATTAAATATCCAGTGCACATTTATTAAATATCCAGTGCACATATATTATATATATCTAGTGCACATATAATAAATATACAGTGCACATATATTAAATATCCAGTGCACATATATTAAATATATCCAGTGCACATATATTAAATATCCAGTGCACATATATTATATATCTCCAAAGCACATATATTATATATATCCAGTGCACATATATTAAATATCCAGTGCACATATATTAAATATCCATTGCACATATATTATATATATCCAGTGCACATATATTAAATATCCAGTGCACATATATTATGTTTCCAGTGCACATACATTACATATATCCAGTGCACATATATTAAATATCCAGTGCACATATATTAAACATCCAGTGCACATATATTATATATATTCAGTGCACATATATTAAATATCCAGTGCGCATATATTATATAACTATTGCACATATATTATATTTCCAGTGCACATATATTATGTATATCCAGTGCACATAAATTAAATATCCAGTGCACATAAATTATATATCCAGTGCACATACATTATATATATCTAGTGCACATTTATTAAATATTCAGTGCACATATATTATATTTCCAGTGCACATATATTATATATATCCAGTGCAATTATATTAAATATCCAGTGCACATAAATTAAATATCCAGTGCACATTTATTTAAAATCCAGTGCACATATATTATATTTCCAGTGCACATATATTATATATATCCAGTGCAAATATATTAAATATCCAGTGCACATATATTAAATATCCAGTGCACATATAAAAAATATCCAGTGCACATATATTAAATATATCCAGTGCACATATATTAAATATCCAGTGCACATGTATTATATATATTTAGTGCACATATAATAAATATCCAGTGCACATATATTAAATATCCAGTGCACATATATTAAATATATCCAGTGCACATATATTAAATATCCAGTGCACATATATTATATATCCAGTGCACATATATTAAATATCCAGTGCACATATATTATATATCCAGTGCACATACATTATATATATCCAGTGCACATTTATTAAATATCCAGTGCACATATATTATATATATCTAGTGCACATATAATAAATATCCAGTGCACATATATTAAATATCCAGTGCACATATATTAAATATATCCAGTGAACATATATTAAATATCCAATGCACAAAAATTAAATATCCAGTGCACATAAATTATATATCCAGTGCACATACATTATATATATATACCCAGTGCACACCTATTTAATATCCAGTGCTCATATATTATATTTCTAGTGCACATATATTATATATATCCAGTGCACATATATTAAATATCCAGTGCACATATATTAAATATCCAGTGCACATATATTAAATATCCAGTGCACATATATTATATATCCAGTGCACATACATTATATATATCCAGTGCACATATATTATATATATCCAATGCACATATATTATATTTCCAGTGCACATATATTAAATATCCAGTGCACATATATTTAAAATATCCAGTGTACATACATTATATATATCCAGTGCACAAAAATTAAATATCCAGTGCACATAAATTATATATCCAGTGCACATACATTATATATATATATCCATTGCACATTTATTTAATATCCAGTGCACATATATTATATTTCCAGTGCAAATATATTATATGTATCCAGTGCAAATATATTAAATATCCAGTGCACATAAATTAAATGTCCAGTGCACATAAATTATATATCCAGTGCACATAAATTATATATACCCAGTGCACATTTATTTAATATCCAGTGCACATATATTATATTTCCAGTGCACACATTTTTTATATCCAGTGCACATACATTATATATATCCAGTGCACATTTATTAAATATCCAGTGCACATATATTATATATATCCAAAGCACATATATTATATATATCCAGTGCACATATATTAAATATCCATTGCAAATATATTATATATATCCAGTGCAAATATATTAAATATCCAGTGCACATATATTAAACATCCAGTGCACATAAATTATATATCCAGTGCACATACATTATATATATATCCAGTGCACACCTATTTAATATCCAGTGCACATATATTATATTTCCAGTGCACATATATTATTTATATCCAGTGCACATATATTAAATATCCAGTGCACATATATTAAATATCCAGTGCACATATATTAAATATCCAGTGCACATATATTAAATATCCAGTGCACATAAATTATATATCCAGTGCACATACATTATATATAGCCAATGCACATTTATTAAATATCCAGTGCACATATATTATATATATCTAGTGCACATATAATAAATGTACAGTGCACATATATTAAATATCCAGTGCACATATATTAAATATATCCAGTGCACATATATCAAATATATCCAGTGCACGTATATTAAATATCCAGTGCACATATATTATATATATCCAAAGCACATATAGTGTATATATCCAGTGCACATATATTAAATATCCAGTGCACATATGCTAAACATCCAGAGCACATATATTATATATATCCAGTGCACATAAATTAAATATCCAGTGCACATATATTAAACATCCAGTGCACATATATTAAATATCCAGTGCACATAAATTATATATCCAGTGCACATATATTAAATATCCAGTGCACATATATTAAATATCCAGTGCACATATATTAAACATCCAGAGCACATATATTATATATATCCAGTGCACATAAATTAAATATCCAGTGCACATATATTAAACATCCAGTGCACATATATTAAATATCCAGTGCACATAAATTATATATCCAGTGCACATAAATTATATATACCCAGTGCACATTTATTTAATATCCAGTGCACATATATTATATATATCCAGTGCACATATATTAAATATCCAGTGCACATATATTAAACATCCAGTGCACATATATTATATATATATCCAGTGCACATATATTAAATATCCAGTGCACATAAACTAAATATCCAGTGCACATAAATTATATATACCCAGTGCACATTTATTTAATATCCAGTGCACATATATTATATTTCCAGTGCACGTATATTATATATATCCAGTGCAAATATAATAAATATCCAGTGCACATATATTAAATATCCAGTGCACATATAATAAATATCCAGTGCACATATATTATATATCCAGTGCACAGACATTACATATATCCAGTGCACATATATTAAATATCCAGTGCACATATATTATATATATCTAGTGCACATATATTAAATATCCAGTGCACATATATTATATATATCTAGTGCACATATAATAAATATCCAGTGCACATATATTAAATATCCAGTGCACATAAATTAAATTTCCAGTGCACATAAATTATATATCCAGTGCATATACATTATATATATATCCAGTGCAAATATATTAAATATCCAGTGCACATATATTAAACATCCAGTGCACATATATTTTATTTCCAGTGCACATACATTATATATATCCAGTGCACATTTATTAAATATCCAGTGCACATATATTATATATATCTAGTGCACATATAATGAATATCCAGTGCACATATATTAAATATCCAGTGCACATAAATTAAATTTCCAGTGCACATAAATTATATATCTAGTGCATATACATTATATATATCCAGTGCAAATATATTAAATATCCAGTGCACATATATTAAACATCCAGTGCACATATATTTTATTTCCAGTGCACATACATTATATATATCCAGTGCACATTTATTAAATATCCAGTGCACATATATTATATATAACTAGTGCACATATAATAAATATACAGTGCAAATCTATTAAATATCTATTGCACATATATTATATATATCCAAAGCACATATATTATATATATCCAGTGCACATATATTAAATATCCATTGCACATATATTATATATATCCAGTGCACATATATTAAATATAAAGTGCACATATATTATATATCCAGTGCACATACATTATATATATCCAGTGCACATACATTATATATATCCAGTGCACATATATTAAATATCCAGTGCACATATATTGTATATCCAGTGCACATACATTATATATATCCAGTGCACATTTATTAAATATCCACAGCACATATATTATATATATCTAGTGCACATATAATAAATATCCAGTGCACATATATTAAATATCCAGAGCACATATATTAAATATCCAGTGCACATATATTAAATATATCCAGTGCACATATAATAAATATCCAGTTCACAAAAATTAAATATCCAGTGCACATAAATTATATATCCAGTGCACATACATTATATATATATCCAGTGCACACCTATTTAATATCCAGTGCACATATATTATATTTCCAGTGCACATATATTATTTATATCCAGTGCACATATATTAAATATCCAGTGCACATATATTAAATATCCAGTGCGCATATATTAAATATCCAGTGCACATAAATTTTATATCCAGTGCACATACATTATATATATCCAGTGCACATTTATTAAATATCCAGTGCACACATATTATATATATCTAGTGCACATATAATAAATATACAGTGCACATATATTAAATATCCAGTGCACATATATGAAATATATCCAGTGCACATATATTAAATATCCAGTGCACATATATTATATATATCCAAAGCACATATAGTATAAATATCCAGTGCACATATATTAAATATCCAGTGCACATATATTAAATATCCATTGCACATATATTATATATATCCAGTGCACATATATTAAATATCCAGTGCACATATATTATATTTCCAGTACACATACATTACATATATCCAGTGCACATATATTAAATATCCAGTGCACACATATTAAATATCCATTGCACATATAGTATAAATATCCAGTGCACATATATTAAATATCCAGTGCACATATATTAAATATCCATTGCACATATATTATATATATCCAGTGCACATATATTAAATATCCAGTGCACATATATTATATTTCCAGTACACATACATTACATATATCCAGTGCACATATATTAAATATCCAGTGCACATATATTAAATATCCATTGCACATATATTATATATATCCAGTGCACATATATTAAATATCCAGTGCACATATATTATATTTCCAGTACACATACATTACATATATCCAGTGCACATATATTAAATATCCAGTGCACACATATTAAATATATCCAGTGCACATATATTATATATATCCAGTGCACATATATTAAATATCAAGTGCATATATATTATATATCCAGTGCACATACATTATATATATCCAGTGCACATATATTAAATATCCAGTACACATATATTAAACATGCATTGCAAATCAATTATATATCCAGTGCACATAAATTATATATATCCAGTGCACATTTATTAAATATCTAGTGCACATATATTATATTTCCAGTGCACATATATTATATATATCCAGTGCACATAAATTAAATATCCAGTGCACATAAATGATATATCCAGTGCACATACATTATATATATCCAGTGCACATTTATTAAATATCCAGTGCACATATATTATATATATCTAGTGCACATATAATAAATATACAGTGCACATATATTAAATATCCAGTGCACATATATTAAATATATCCAGTGCACATATATTAAATATCTAGTGCACATATATTATATATATATCCAAAGCACATATATTATATATATCCAGTGCACATCAATTAAATATCCAGTGCACATTTATTAAATATCCAGTGCACATATATTATATATCTAGTGCACATATAATAAATATACAGTGCACATATATTAAATATCCAGTGCACGTATATTATATATATCCAGTGCACATATATTAAATATCCAGTGCACATATATTAAATATCCATTGCACATATATTATATATATCCAGTGCACATATATTAAATATCCAGTGCACATATATTATATTTCCAGTGCACATACATTACATATATCCAGTGCACATATATTAAATATCCAGTGCACATATATTAAACATCCAGTGCACATATATTATATATATTCAGTGCACATATATTAAATATCCAGTGCGCATATATTATATATCCAGTGCACATATATTATATTTCCAGTGCACATATATTATGTATATCCAGTGCACATAAATTAAATATCCAGTGCACATAAATTATATATCCAGTGCACATACATTATATATATCTAGTGCACATTTAATAAATATCCAGTGCACATATATTATATTTCCAGTGCACATATATTATATATATCCAGTGCACATATATTAAATATCCAGTGCACATAAATTAAATATCCAGTGCACATTTATTTAATATCCAGTGCACATATATTATATTTCCAGTGCACATATATTATATATATCCAGTGCAAATATATTAAATATCCAGTGCACATATATTAAATATCCAGTGCACATATAATAAATATCCAGTGCACATATATTATATATCCAGTGCACATATATTAAATATCCAGTGCACATGTATTATATATATCTAGTGCACATATAATAAATATCCAGTGTAGAGATGAGCGAACACTAAAATGTTCGAGGTTCGAAATTCGATTCGAACAGCCGCTCACTGTTCGAGTGTTCGAATGGGTTTCGAACCCCATTATAGTCTATGGGGAACATAAACTCGTTAAGGGGGAAACCCAAATTCGTGTCTGGAGGGTCACCAAGTCCACTATGACACCCCAGGAAATGATACCAACACCCTGGAATGACACTGGGACAGCAGGGGAAGCATGTCTGGGGGCATAAAAGTCACTTTATTTCATGGAAATCCCTGTCAGTTTGCGATTTTCGCAAGCTAACTTTTCCCCATAGAAATGCATTGGCCAGTGCTGATTGGCCAGAGTACGGAACTCGACCAATCAGCGCTGGCTCTGCTGGAGGAGGCGGAGTCTAAGATCGCTCCACACCAGTCTCCATTCAGGTCCGACCTTAGACTCCGCCTCCTCCAGCAGAGCCAGCGCTGATTGGCCGAATTCCGTACTCTGGCCAATCAGCACTGGCTAATGCATTGTATTGGCGTGATGAAGCAGTGCTGAATGTGTGTGCTTAGCACACACATTCAGCTCTACTTCATCGGGCTAATAGAATGCATTGGCCAATCAGCGCTGGCCAATGCATTCTATTAGCGTGAACTGAGTTTGCACAGGGGTTCTAGTGCACCCTCGGCTCTGCTACATCAGATTGCTACATCTGATGTAGCAGTGCCGAGTGTGCATCAGATGTGTAGTTGAGCAAAACTGACTCAGCACTGCTAAGTCTCTGCATTCGCATAGGAATGCATTGGCCAGCCTTCGGCCAATCAGCGCTGGCTCTGCCGGAGGAGGCGGAGTCTAAGGTCGGACCTGAATGGAGACTGGTGTGGAGCGATCTTAGACTCCGCCTCCTCCAGCAGAGCCAGCGCTGATTGGTCGAGTTCCGTACTCTGGCCAATCAGCGCTGGCCAATGCATTCTATTAGCTTGATGAAGCAGAGTGTGCACAAGGGTTCAAGCGCACCCTCGGCTCTGATGTAGCAGAGCTGAGGGTGCACAAGGGTTCAAGTGCACCCTCGGCTCTCCTACATCAGAGCCGAGGGTGCGCTTGAACCCTTGTGCACACTCTGCTTCATCAAGCTAATAGAATGCATTGGCCAGCACTGATTGGCCAGAGTACGGAATTCGGCCAATCAGCGCTGGCCAATGCATCCCTATGGGAAAAAGTTTATCTCACAAAAATCACAATTACACACCCGATAGAGCCCCAAAAAGTTATTTTTAATAACATTCCCCCCTAAATAAAGGTTATCCCTAGCTATCCCTGCCTGTACAGCGATCCCTGTCTCATAGTCACAAAGTTCACATTCTCATATGACCCGGATTTGAAATCCACTATTCGTCTAAAATGGAGGTCACCTGATTTCGGCAGCCAATGACTTTTTCCAATTTTTTTCAATGCCCCCGGTGTCGTAGTTCCTGTCCCACCTCCCCTGCGCTGTTATTGGTGCAAAAAAGGCGCCAGGGAAGGTGGGAGGGGAATCGAATTTTGGCGCACTTTACCACGCGGTGTTCGATTCGATTCGAACATGGCGAACACCCTGATATCCGATCGAAGATGTGTTCGATAGAACACTGTTCGCTCATCTCTAATCCAGTGCACATATATTAAATATCCAGTGCACATATATTAAATATGTCCAGTGCACATATATTAAATATCCAGTGCACAAAAATTAAATATCCAGTGCACATAAATTATATATCCAGTGCACATACATTATATATATATCCAGTGCACACCTATTTAATATCCAGTGCTCATATATTATATTTCCAGTGCACATATATTATATATATCCAGTGCACATATATTAAATATCCAGTGCACATATATTAAATATCCAGTGCACATATATTAAATATCCAGTGCACATATATTATATATCCAGTGCACATACATTATATATATCCAGTGCACATATATTATATATATCCAGTGCACATATATTATATTTCCAGTGCACATATATTAAATATCCAGTGCACATATATTTAAAATATCCAGTGCACATACATTATATATATCCAGTGCACAAAAATTAAATATCCAGTGCACATAAATTATATATCCATTGCACATTTATTTAATATCCAGTGCACATATATTATATTTCCAGTGCACATATATTATATGTATCCAGTGCAAATATATTAAATATCCAGTGCACATATATTAAATATCCAGTGCACATATATTAAATATATCCAGTGCACATATATTAAATATCCGGTGCACAAAAATTAAATATCCAGTGCACATAAATTATATATCCAGTGCACATACATTATATATATCCAGTGCACATATATTATATTTCCAGTGCACATATTTTATCAATATACAGTGCACATATATTAAATATCCAGTGCACACATATTATATATCCAGTGCACATACATTATATATATCCAGTGCACATATATTAAATATCCAGTGCACATATATTAAATATCCAGTGCACATATATTATATATACAGTGCACATATATTATATATATCCAGTGCACATATATTAAATATCCAGTGCACATATATTAAACATCCAGTGCACATATATTATATATCCAGTACACATATATTATATATATCCAGTGCACATATATTAAATATCCAGTGCACATATATTAAACATTCAGTGCACATATATTATATATCCAGTGCACATATATTATATATATTGAGTGCACATATATTATATATCCAGTGCACATACATTATATATATCCAGTGCACATTTATTAAATATTCAGTGCACATATATTATGTATATCTAGTGCACATATAATAAATATACAGTGCACATATATTAAATATCTATTGCACATATATTAAATATATCCAGTGCACATATATTAAATATCCAGTGCACATATATTATATATATATCCAAAACACATATATTATATATATCCAGTGCACATATATTAAATATCCAGTGCACATATATTAAATATCCATTGCACATATATTATATGTATCCAGTGCACATATATTAAATATCCAGTGCACATATATTATATTTCCAGTGCACATAAATTATATATCTAGTGCACATACATTATATATATGCAGTGCACATTTATTAAATATCCAGTGCATATATATTATATATATCTAGTGCACATATATTAAATATCCAGTGCACATATATTATAATTCCAGTGCACATATATTAAATATCCAGTGCTCATATATTAAATATATCCAGTGCACATATATTAAATATCCAGTGCACATATAGTATATATATCCAAAGCACATATATTATATATATCCAGTGCACATATATTAAACATCCAGTGCACATATATTAAACATCCAGTGCACATATATTATATATATCCAGTGCACATAAATTAAATATCCAGTGCACATATATTAAACATCCAGTGCACATATATTAAATATCCAGTGCACATAAATTATATATCCAGTGCACATAAATTATATAAACCCAGTGCACATTTATTTAATATCCAGTGCACATATATTATATATATCCTGTGCACATATATTAAATATCCAGTGCACATATATTAAACATCCAGTGCACATATATTATATATATCCAGTGCACATAAATTAAATATCCAGTGCACATATATTAAACATCCAGTGCACATATATTATATATCCAGTGCACATATATTATATATATCCAGTGCACATATATTAAATATCCAGTGCACATAAATTAAATATCCAGTGCACATAAATTATGTATCCAGTGCACATAAATTATATATATCCAGTGCACATTTATTTAATATCCAGTGCACATATATTATATATATCCAGTGCAAATATATTAAATATTCAGTGCACATATATTAAATATCCAGTGCACATATAATAAATATCCAGTGCATATATATTATATATCCAGTGCACAGACATTATATATATCCAAAGCACATATATTAAATATCCAGTGCACATATATTATATATATCTAGTGCACATATAATAAATATCCAGTGCACATATATTAAATATCCAGTGCACATAAATTAAATTTCCAGTGCACATAAATTATATATCTAGTGCATATACATTATATATATCCAGTTCAAATATATTAAATATCCAGTGCACATATATTAAATATATCCAGTGCACATATATTAAATATCCAGGGCACAAAAATTAAATATCCCGTGCACATAATTTATATATCCAGTGCACATACATTATATATATCCAGTGCACATATATTAAATATCCAGTGCACATATATGAAATATATCCAGTGCACATATATTAAATATCCAGTGCACAAAAATTAAATATCCAGTGCACATAAATTATATATCCAGTGCACATACATTATATATATATCCAGTGCACACCTATTTAATATCCAGTGCACATATATTATATTTCCAGTGCACATATATTATTTATATCCAGTGCACATATATTAAATATCCAGTGCACATAAATTATATATCCAGTGCACATAAATTATATAAACCCAGTGCACATTTATTTAATATCCAGTGCACATATATTATATATATCCAGTGCACATATATTAAATATCCAGTGCACATATATTAAACATCCAGTGCACATATATTATATATATCCAGTGCACATAAATTAAATATCCAGTGCACATATATTATACATCCAGTGCACATATATTATATATCCAGTGCACATATATTATATATATCCAGTGCACATATATTAAATATCCAGTGCACATAAATTAAATATCCAGTGCACATAAATTATATATCCAGTGCACATAAATTATATATATCCAGTGCACATTTATTTAATATCCAGTGCACATATATTATATTTCCAGTGCACATATATTATATATATCCAGTGCAAATATATTAAATATTCAGTGCACATATATTAAATATCCAGTGCACATATAATAAATATCCAGTGCATATATATTATATATCCAGTGCACAGACATTATATATATCCAGTGCACATATATTAAATATCCAGTGCACATATATTATATATATCTAGTGCACATATAATAAATATCCAGTGCACATATATTAAATATCCAGTGCACATAAATTAAATTTCCAGTGCACATAAATTATATATCTAGTGCATATACATTATATATATCCAGTTCAAATATATTAAATATCCAGTGCACATATATTAAATATATCCAGTGCACATATATTAAATATCCAGTTCACATATATTATATTTCCAGTGCACATAAATTATATATCTAGTGCACATATATTAAACATTCAGTGCACATATATTATATATCCAGTGCACATATATTATATATATTGAGTGCACATATATTATATATCCAGTGCACATACATTATATATATCCAGTGCACATTTATTAAATATTCAGTGCACATATATTATGTATATCTAGTGCACATATAATAAATATACAGTGCACATATATTAAATATCTATTGCACATATATTAAATATATCCAGTGCACATATATTAAATATCCAGTGCACATATATTATATATATATCCAAAACACATATATTATATATATCCAGTGCACATATATTAAATATCCAGTGCACATATATTAAACATTCAGTGCACATATATTATATATCCAGTGCACATATATTATATATATTGAGTGCACATATATTATATATCCAGTGCACATACATTATATATATCCAGTGCACATTTATTAAATATTCAGTGCACATATATTATGTATATCTAGTGCACATATAATAAATATACAGTGCACATATATTAAATATCTATTGCACATATATTAAATATATCCAGTGCACATATATTAAATATCCAGTGCACATATATTATATATATATCCAAAACACATATATTATATATATCCAGTGCACATATATTAAATATCCAGTGCACATATATTAAATATCCATTGCACATATATTATATGTATCCAGTGCACATATATTAAATATCCAGTGCACATATATTATATTTCCAGTGCACATAAATTATATATCTAGTGCACATACATTATATATATGCAGTGCACATTTATTAAATATCCAGTGCATGTATATTATATATATCTAGTGCACATATATTAAATATCCAGTGCACATATATTATAATTCCAGTGCACATATATTAAATATCCAGTGCTCATATATTAAATATATCCAGTGCACATATATTAAATATCCAGTGCACATATAGTATATATATCCAAAGCACATATATTATATATATCCAGTGCACATATATTAAACATCCAGTGCACATATATTAAACATCCAGTGCACATATATTATATATATCCAGTGCACATAAATTAAATATCCAGTGCACATATATTAAACATCCAGGGCACATATATTAAATATCCAGTGCACATAAATTATATATCCAGTGCACATAAATTATATAAACCCAGTGCACATTTATTTAATATCCAGTGCACATATATTATATATATCCTGTGCACATATATTAAATATCCAGTGCACATATATTAAACATCCAGTGCACATATATTATATATATCCAGTGCACATAAATTAAATATCCAGTGCACATATATTAAACATCCAGTGCACATATATTATATATCCAGTGCACATATATTATATATATCCAGTGCACATATATTAAATATCCAGTGCACATAAATTAAATATCCAGTGCACATAAATTATGTATCCAGTGCACATAAATTATATATATCCAGTGCACATTTATTTAATATCCAGTGCACATATATTATATATATCCAGTGCAAATATATTAAATATTCAGTGCACATATATTAAATATCCAGTGCACATATAATAAATATCCAGTGCATATATATTATATATCCAGTGCACAGACATTATATATATCCAAAGCACATATATTAAATATCCAGTGCACATATATTATATATATCTAGTGCACATATAATAAATATCCAGTGCACATATATTAAATATCCAGTGCACATAAATTAAATTTCCAGTGCACATAAATTATATATCTAGTGCATATACATTATATATATCCAGTTCAAATATATTAAATATCCAGTGCACATATATTAAATATATCCAGTGCACATATATTAAATATCCAGGGCACAAAAATTAAATATCCCGTGCACATAATTTATATATCCAGTGCACATACATTATATATATCCAGTGCACATATATTAAATATCCAGTGCACATATATGAAATATATCCAGTGCACATATATTAAATATCCAGTGCACAAAAATTAAATATCCAGTGCACATAAATTATATATCCAGTGCACATACATTATATATATATCCAGTGCACACCTATTTAATATCCAGTGCACATATATTATATTTCCAGTGCACATATATTATTTATATCCAGTGCACATATATTAAATATCCAGTGCACATAAATTATATATCCAGTGCACATAAATTATATATCCAGTGCACATAAATTATATAAACCCAGTGCACATTTATTTAATATCCAGTGCACATATATTATATATATCCAGTGCACATATATTAAATATCCAGTGCACATAAATTAAATATCCAGTGCACATAAATTATATATCCAGTGCACATAAATTATATATATCCAGTGCACATTTATTTAATATCCAGTGCACATATATTATATTTCCAGTGCACATATATTATATATATCCAGTGCAAATATATTAAATATTCAGTGCACATATATTAAATATCCAGTGCACATATAATAAATATCCAGTGCATATATATTATATATCCAGTGCACAGACATTATATATATCCAGTGCACATATATTAAATATCCAGTGCACATATATTATATATATCTAGTGCACATATAATAAATATCCAGTGCACATATATTAAATATCCAGTGCACATAAATTAAATTTCCAGTGCACATAAATTATATATCTAGTGCATATACATTATATATATCCAGTTCAAATATATTAAATATCCAGTGCACATATATTAAATATATCCAGTGCACATATATTAAATATCCAGTGCACATATATTATATTTCCAGTGCACATAAATTATATATCTAGTGCACATACATTATATATATGCAGTGCACATTTATTAAATATCCAGTGCATATATATTATATATATCTAGTGCACATATATTAAATATCCAGTGCTCATATATTAAATATATCCAGTGCACATATATTAAATATCCAGTGCACATATATTATATATATCCAAAGCACATATATTATATATATCCAGTGCACATATATTAAACATCCAGTGCACATATATTATATATATCCAGTGCACATAAATTAAATATCCAGTGCACATATATTAAACATCCAGTGCACATATATTAAATATCCAGTGCACATAAATTATATATCCAGTGCACATAAATTATATAAACCCAGTGCACATTTATTTAATATCCAGTGCACATATATTATATATATCCAGTGCACATATATTAAATATCCAGTGCACATATATTAAACATCCAGTGCACATATATTATATATATCCAGTGCACATAAATTAAATATCCAGTGCACATATATTAAATATCCAGTGCACATATAATAAATATCCAGTGCATATATATTATATATCCAGTGCACAGACATTATATATATCCAAAGCACATATATTAAATATCCAGTGCACATATATTATATATATCTAGTGCACATATAATAAATATCCAGTGCACATATATTAAATATCCAGTGCACATAAATTAAATTTCCAGTGCACATAAATTATATATCTAGTGCATATACATTATATATATCCAGTTCAAATATATTAAATATCTAGTGCACATATATTAAATATATCCAGTGCACATATATTAAATATCCAGGGCACAAAAATTAAATATCCCGTGCACATAATTTATATATCCAGTGCACATACATTATATATATCCAGTGCACATATATTAAATATCCAGTGCACATATATTAAATAAATCCAGTGCACATATATTAAATATCCAGTGCACAAAAATTAAATATCCAGTGCACATAAATTATATATCCAGTGCACATACATTATATATATATATCCAGTGCACACCTATTTAATATCCAGTGCACATATATTATATTTCCAGTGCACATATATTATTTATATCCAGTGCACATATATTAAATATCCAGTGCACATAAATTATATATCCAGTGCACATAAATTATATAAACCCAGTGCACATTTATTTAATATCCAGTGCACATATATTATATGTATCCAGTGCACATATATTAAATATCCAGTGCACATATATTAAACATCCAGTGCACATATATTATATATATCCAGTGCACATAAATTAAATATCCAGTGCACATATATTATACATCCAGTGCACATATATTATATATCCAGTGCACATATATTATATATATCCAATACACATATATTAAATATCCAGTGCACATAAATTAAATATCCAGTGCACATAAATTATATATCCAGTGCACATAAATTATGTATATCCAGTGCACATTTATTTAATATCCAGTGCACATATATTATATTTCCAGTGCACATATATTATATATATCCAGTGCAAATATATTAAATATTCAGTGCACATATATTAAATATCCAGTGCACATATAATAAATATCCAGTGCATATATATTATATATCCAGTGCACAGACATTATATATATCCAGTGCACATATATTAAATATCCAGTGCACATATATTATATATATCTAGTGCACATATAATAAATATCCAGTGCACATATATTAAATATCCAGTGCACATAAATTAAATTTCCAGTGCACATAAATTATATATCTAGTGCATATACATTATATATATATCCAGTTCAAATATATTAAATATCCAGTGCACATATATTAAATATATCCAGTGCACATATATTAAATATCCAGGGCACAAAAATTAAATATCCTGTGCACATAATTTATATATCCAGTGCACATACATTATATATATCCAGTGCACATATATTAAATATCCAGTGAACATATATTAAATATATCCAGTGCACACCTATTTAATATCCAGTGCACAAAAATTAAATATCCAGTGCACATAAATTATATATCCAGTGCACATACATTATATATCCAGTGCACATATATTAAATATCCAGTGCACATATATTAAATATCCAGTGCACATATATTAAATATCCAGTGCACATAAATTATATATCTAGTGCACATACATTATATATATCCAGTGCACATTTATTAAATATCCAGTGCACATATATTATATATATCTAGTGCACATATAATATATATAGTGCACATATATTAAATATCCAGTGCTCATATATTAAATATATCCAGTGCACATATATTAAATATCCAGTGCACATATATTATATATATCCAAAGCACATATATTATATATATCCAGTGCACATATATTAAACATCCAGTGCACATATATTATATATATCCAGTGCACATAAATTAAATATCCAGTGCACATAAATTAAACATCCAGTGCACATATATTAAATATCCAGTGCACATAAATTATATATCCAGTGCACGTAAATTATATAAACCCAGTGCACATTTATTTAATATCCAGTGCACATATATTATAAATATCCAGTGCACGTATATTAAATATCCAGTGCACATATATTATATATATCCAGTGCACATAAATTAAATATCCAGTGCACATATATTAAACATCCAGTGCACATATATTATATATCCAGTGCACATATATTATATATATCCAGTGCACATATATTAAATATCCAGTGCACATAAATTAAATATCCAGTGTACATAAATTATATATCCAGTGCACATAAATTATATATACCCAGTGCACATTTATTTAATATCCAGTGCACATATATTAAATATCTATTGCACATATATTAAATATATCCAGTGCACATATATTAAATATCCAGTGCACATAAATTAAATATCCAGTGTACATAAATTATATATCCAGTGCACATAAATTATATATACCCAGTGCACATTTATTTAATATACAGTGCACATATATTAAATATCTATTGCACATATATTAAATATATCCAGTGCACATATATTAAATATCCAGTGCACATATATTATATATATCCAAAACACATATATTATATATATCCAGTGCACATATATTAAATATCCAGTGCACATATATTAAATATCCATTGCACATATATTATATGTATCCAGTGCACATATATTAAATATCCAGTGCACATATATTATATTTCCAGTGCACATAAATTATATATCTAGTGCACATACATTATATATATGCAGTGCACATTTATTAAATATCCAGTGCATATATATTATATATATCTAGTGCACATATATTAAATATCCAGTGCACATATATTATAATTCCAGTGCACATATATTAAATATCCAGTGCTCATATATTAAATATATCCAGTGCACATATATTAAATATCCAGTGCACATATAGTATATATATCCAAAGCACATATATTATATATATCCAGTGCACATATATTAAACATCCAGTGCACATATATTAAACATCCAGTGCACATATATTATATATATCCAGTGCACATAAATTAAATATCCAGTGCACATATATTAAACATCCAGTGCACATATATTAAATATCCAGTGCACATAAATTATATATCCAGTGCACATAAATTATATAAACCCAGTGCACATTTATTTAATATCCAGTGCACATATATTATATATATCCTGTGCACATATATTAAATATCCAGTGCACATATATTAAACATCCAGTGCACATATATTATATATATCCAGTGCACATAAATTAAATATCCAGTGCACATATATTAAACATCCAGTGCACATATATTATATATCCAGTGCACATATATTATATATATCCAGTGCACATATATTAAATATCCAGTGCACATAAATTAAATATCCAGTGCACATAAATTATGTATCCAGTGCACATAAATTATATATATCCAGTGCACATTTATTTAATATCCAGTGCACATATATTATATATATCCAGTGCAAATATATTAAATATTCAGTGCACATATATTAAATATCCAGTGCACATATAATAAATATCCAGTGCATATATATTATATATCCAGTGCACAGACATTATATATATCCAAAGCACATATATTAAATATCCAGTGCACATATATTATATATATCTAGTGCACATATAATAAATATCCAGTGCACATATATTAAATATCCAGTGCACATAAATTAAATTTCCAGTGCACATAAATTATATATCTAGTGCATATACATTATATATATCCAGTTCAAATATATTAAATATCCAGTGCACATATATTAAATATATCCAGTGCACATATATTAAATATCCAGGGCACAAAAATTAAATATCCCGTGCACATAATTTATATATCCAGTGCACATACATTATATATATCCAGTGCACATATATTAAATATCCAGTGCACATATATGAAATATATCCAGTGCACATATATTAAATATCCAGTGCACAAAAATTAAATATCCAGTGCACATAAATTATATATCCAGTGCACATACATTATATATATATCCAGTGCACACCTATTTAATATCCAGTGCACATATATTATATTTCCAGTGCACATATATTATTTATATCCAGTGCACATATATTAAATATCCAGTGCACATAAATTATATATCCAGTGCACATAAATTATATAAACCCAGTGCACATTTATTTAATATCCAGTGCACATATATTATATATATCCAGTGCACATATATTAAATATCCAGTGCACATATATTAAACATCCAGTGCACATATATTATATATATCCAGTGCACATAAATTAAATATCCAGTGCACATATATTATACATCCAGTGCACATATATTATATATCCAGTGCACATATATTATATATATCCAGTGCACATATATTAAATATCCAGTGCACATAAATTAAATATCCAGTGCACATAAATTATATATCCAGTGCACATAAATTATATATATCCAGTGCACATTTATTTAATATCCAGTGCACATATATTATATTTCCAGTGCACATATATTATATATATCCAGTGCAAATATATTAAATATTCAGTGCACATATATTAAATATCCAGTGCACATATAATAAATATCCAGTGCATATATATTATATATCCAGTGCACAGACATTATATATATCCAGTGCACATATATTAAATATCCAGTGCACATATATTATATATATCTAGTGCACATATAATAAATATCCAGTGCACATATATTAAATATCCAGTGCACATAAATTAAATTTCCAGTGCACATAAATTATATATCTAGTGCATATACATTATATATATCCAGTTCAAATATATTAAATATCCAGTGCACATATATTAAATATATCCAGTGCACATATATTAAATATCCAGTGCACATATATTATATTTCCAGTGCACATAAATTATATATCTAGTGCACATATATT
The DNA here is from genome assembly GCF_031893055.1 of Leptodactylus fuscus. Taxonomy (NCBI): domain Eukaryota; kingdom Metazoa; phylum Chordata; class Amphibia; order Anura; family Leptodactylidae; genus Leptodactylus; species Leptodactylus fuscus. The sequence goes on from NW_027439810.1 coordinate 282,467, forward strand.
AAACATTCAGTGCACATATATTATATATCCAGTGCACATATATTATATATATTGAGTGCACATATATTATATATCCAGTGCACATACATTATATATATCCAGTGCACATTTATTAAATATTCAGTGCACATATATTATGTATATCTAGTGCACATATAATAAATATACAGTGCACATATATTAAATATCTATTGCACATATATTAAATATATCCAGTGCACATATATTAAATATCCAGTGCACATATATTATATATATATCCAAAACACATATATTATATATATCCAGTGCACATATATTAAATATCCAGTGCACATATATTAAACATTCAGTGCACATATATTATATATCCAGTGCACATATATTATATATATTGAGTGCACATATATTATATATCCAGTGCACATACATTATATATATCCAGTGCACATTTATTAAATATTCAGTGCACATATATTATGTATATCTAGTGCACATATAATAAATATACAGTGCACATATATTAAATATCTATTGCACATATATTAAATATATCCAGTGCACATATATTAAATATCCAGTGCACATATATTATATATATATCCAAAACACATATATTATATATATCCAGTGCACATATATTAAATATCCAGTGCACATATATTAAATATCCATTGCACATATATTATATGTATCCAGTGCACATATATTAAATATCCAGTGCACATATATTATATTTCCAGTGCACATAAATTATATATCTAGTGCACATACATTATATATATGCAGTGCACATTTATTAAATATCCAGTGCATATATATTATATATATCTAGTGCACATATATTAAATATCCAGTGCACATATATTATAATTCCAGTGCACATATATTAAATATCCAGTGCACATATATTAAACATCCAGTGCACATATATTAAATATCCAGTGCACATAAATTATATATCCAGTGCACATAAATTATATAAACCCAGTGCACATTTATTTAATATCCAGTGCACATATATTATATATATCCAGTGCACATATATTAAATATCCAGTGCACATATATTAAACATCCAGTGCACATATATTATATATATCCAGTGCACATAAATTAAATATCCAGTGCACATATATTAAATATCCAGTGCACATATAATAAATATCCAGTGCATATATATTATATATCCAGTGCACAGACATTATATATATCCAAAGCACATATATTAAATATCCAGTGCACATATATTATATATATCTAGTGCACATATAATAAATATCCAGTGCACATATATTAAATATCCAGTGCACATAAATTAAATTTCCAGTGCACATAAATTATATATCTAGTGCATATACATTATATATATCCAGTTCAAATATATTAAATATCTAGTGCACATATATTAAATATATCCAGTGCACATATATTAAATATCCAGGGCACAAAAATTAAATATCCCGTGCACATAATTTATATATCCAGTGCACATACATTATATATATCCAGTGCACATATATTAAATATCCAGTGCACATATATTAAATATATCCAGTGTACATATATTAAATATCCAGTGCACAAAAATTAAATATCCAGTGCACATAAATTATATATCCAGTGCACATACATTATATATATATATCCAGTGCACACCTATTTAATATCCAGTGCACATATATTATATTTCCAGTGCACATATATTATTTATATCCAGTGCACATATATTAAATATCCAGTGCACATAAATTATATATCCAGTGCACATAAATTATATAAACCCAGTGCACATTTATTTAATATCCAGTGCACATATATTATATGTATCCAGTGCACATATATTAAATATCCAGTGCACATATATTAAACATCCAGTGCACATATATTATATATATCCAGTGCACATAAATTAAATATCCAGTGCACATATATTATACATCCAGTGCACATATATTATATATCCAGTGCACATATATTATATATATCCAGTACACATATATTAAATATCCAGTGCACATAAATTAAATATCCAGTGCACATAAATTATATATCCAGTGCACATAAATTATGTATATCCAGTGCACATTTATTTAATATCCAGTGCACATATATTATATTTCCAGTGCACATATATTATATATATCGAGTGCAAATATATTAAATATTCAGTGCACATATATTAAATATCCAGTGCACATATAATAAATATCCAGTGCATATATATTATATATCCAGTGCACAGACATTATATATATCCAGTGCACATATATTAAATATCCAGTGCACATATATTATATATATCTAGTGCACATATAATAAATATCCAGTGCACATATATTAAATATCCAGTGCACATAAATTAAATTTCCAGTGCACATAAATTATATATCTAGTGCATATACATTATATATATATCCAGTTCAAATATATTAAATATCCAGTGCACATATATTAAATATATCCAGTGCACATATATTAAATATCCAGGGCACAAAAATTAAATATCCTGTGCACATAATTTATATATCCAGTGCACATACATTATATATATCCAGTGCACATATATTAAATATCCAGTGAACATATATTAAATATATCCAGTGCACACCTATTTAATATCCAGTGCACAAAAATTAAATATCCAGTGCACATAAATTATATATCCAGTGCACATACATTATATATCCAGTGCACATATATTAAATATCCAGTGCACATATATTAAATATCCAGTGCACATATATTAAATATCCAGTGCACATAAATTATATATCTAGTGCACATACATTATATATATCCAGTGCACATTTATTAAATATCCAGTGCACATATATTATATATATCTAGTGCACATATAATATATATAGTGCACATATATTAAATATCCAGTGCTCATATATTAAATATATCCAGTGCACATATATTAAATATCCAGTGCACATATATTATATATATCCAAAGCACATATATTATATATATCCAGTGCACATATATTAAACATCCAGTGCACATATATTATATATATCCAGTGCACATAAATTAAATATCCAGTGCACATAAATTAAACATCCAGTGCACATATATTAAATATCCAGTGCACATAAATTATATATCCAGTGCACGTAAATTATATAAACCCAGTGCACATTTATTTAATATCCAGTGCACATATATTATATATATCCAGTGCACGTATATTAAATATCCAGTGCACATATATTATATATATCCAGTGCACATAAATTAAATATCCAGTGCACATATATTAAACATCCAGTGCACATATATTATATATCCAGTGCACATATATTATATATATCCAGTGCACATATATTAAATATCCAGTGCACATAAATTAAATATCCAGTGTACATAAATTATATATCCAGTGCACATAAATTATATATACCCAGTGCACATTTATTTAATATCCAGTGCACATATATTAAATATCTATTGCACATATATTAAATATATCCAGTGCACATATATTAAATATCCAGTGCACATAAATTAAATATCCAGTGTACATAAATTATATATCCAGTGCACATAAATTATATATACCCAGTGCACATTTATTTAATATACAGTGCACATATATTAAATATCTATTGCACATATATTAAATATATCCAGTGCACATATATTAAATATCCAGTGCACATATATTATATATATCCAAAACACATATATTATATATATCCAGTGCACATATATTAAATATCCAGTGCACATATATTAAATATCCATTGCACATATATTATATGTATCCAGTGCACATATATTAAATATCCAGTGCACATATATTATATTTCCAGTGCACATAAATTATATATCTAGTGCACATACATTATATATATGCAGTGCACATTTATTAAATATCCAGTGCATATATATTATATATATCTAGTGCACATATATTAAATATCCAGTGCACATATATTATAATTCCAGTGCACATATATTAAATATCCAGTGCTCATATATTAAATATATCCAGTGCACATATATTAAATATCCAGTGCACATATAGTATATATATCCAAAGCACATATATTATATATATCCAGTGCACATATATTAAACATCCAGTGCACATATATTAAACATCCAGTGCACATATATTATATATATCCAGTGCACATAAATTAAATATCCAGTGCACATATATTAAACATCCAGTGCACATATATTAAATATCCAGTGCACATAAATTATATATCCAGTGCACATAAATTATATAAACCCAGTGCACATTTATTTAATATCCAGTGCACATATATTATATATATCCTGTGCACATATATTAAATATCCAGTGCACATATATTAAACATCCAGTGCACATATATTATATATATCCAGTGCACATAAATTAAATATCCAGTGCACATATATTAAACATCCAGTGCACATATATTATATATCCAGTGCACATATATTATATATATCCAGTGCACATATATTAAATATCCAGTGCACATAAATTAAATATCCAGTGCACATAAATTATGTATCCAGTGCACATAAATTATATATATCCAGTGCACATTTATTTAATATCCAGTGCACATATATTATATATATCCAGTGCAAATATATTAAATATTCAGTGCACATATATTAAATATCCAGTGCACATATAATAAATATCCAGTGCATATATATTATATATCCAGTGCACAGACATTATATATATCCAAAGCACATATATTAAATATCCAGTGCACATATATTATATATATCTAGTGCACATATAATAAATATCCAGTGCACATATATTAAATATCCAGTGCACATAAATTAAATTTCCAGTGCACATAAATTATATATCTAGTGCATATACATTATATATATCCAGTTCAAATATATTAAATATCCAGTGCACATATATTAAATATATCCAGTGCACATATATTAAATATCCAGGGCACAAAAATTAAATATCCCGTGCACATAATTTATATATCCAGTGCACATACATTATATATATCCAGTGCACATATATTAAATATCCAGTGCACATATATGAAATATATCCAGTGCACATATATTAAATATCCAGTGCACAAAAATTAAATATCCAGTGCACATAAATTATATATCCAGTGCACATACATTATATATATATCCAGTGCACACCTATTTAATATCCAGTGCACATATATTATATTTCCAGTGCACATATATTATTTATATCCAGTGCACATATATTAAATATCCAGTGCACATAAATTATATATCCAGTGCACATAAATTATATAAACCCAGTGCACATTTATTTAATATCCAGTGCACATATATTATATATATCCAGTGCACATATATTAAATATCCAGTGCACATATATTAAACATCCAGTGCACATATATTATATATATCCAGTGCACATAAATTAAATATCCAGTGCACATATATTATACATCCAGTGCACATATATTATATATCCAGTGCACATATATTATATATATCCAGTGCACATATATTAAATATCCAGTGCACATAAATTAAATATCCAGTGCACATAAATTATATATCCAGTGCACATAAATTATATATATCCAGTGCACATTTATTTAATATCCAGTGCACATATATTATATTTCCAGTGCACATATATTATATATATCCAGTGCAAATATATTAAATATTCAGTGCACATATATTAAATATCCAGTGCACATATAATAAATATCCAGTGCATATATATTATATATCCAGTGCACAGACATTATATATATCCAGTGCACATATATTAAATATCCAGTGCACATATATTATATATATCTAGTGCACATATAATAAATATCCAGTGCACATATATTAAATATCCAGTGCACATAAATTAAATTTCCAGTGCACATAAATTATATATCTAGTGCATATACATTATATATATCCAGTTCAAATATATTAAATATCCAGTGCACATATATTAAATATATCCAGTGCACATATATTAAATATCCAGTGCACATATATTATATTTCCAGTGCACATAAATTATATATCTAGTGCACATATATTAAACATTCAGTGCACATATATTATATATCCAGTGCACATATATTATATATATTGAGTGCACATATATTATATATCCAGTGCACATACATTATATATATCCAGTGCACATTTATTAAATATTCAGTGCACATATATTATGTATATCTAGTGCACATATAATAAATATACAGTGCACATATATTAAATATCTATTGCACATATATTAAATATATCCAGTGCACATATATTAAATATCCAGTGCACATATATTATATATATATCCAAAACACATATATTATATATATCCAGTGCACATATATTAAATATCCAGTGCACATATATTAAACATTCAGTGCACATATATTATATATCCAGTGCACATATATTATATATATTGAGTGCACATATATTATATATCCAGTGCACATACATTATATATATCCAGTGCACATTTATTAAATATTCAGTGCACATATATTATGTATATCTAGTGCACATATAATAAATATACAGTGCACATATATTAAATATCTATTGCACATATATTAAATATATCCAGTGCACATATATTAAATATCCAGTGCACATATATTATATATATATCCAAAACACATATATTATATATATCCAGTGCACATATATTAAATATCCAGTGCACATATATTAAATATCCATTGCACATATATTATATGTATCCAGTGCACATATATTAAATATCCAGTGCACATATATTATATTTCCAGTGCACATAAATTATATATCTAGTGCACATACATTATATATATGCAGTGCACATTTATTAAATATCCAGTGCATATATATTATATATATCTAGTGCACATATATTAAATATCCAGTGCACATATATTATAATTCCAGTGCACATATATTAAATATCCAGTGCACATATATTAAACATCCAGTGCACATATATTAAATATCCAGTGCACATAAATTATATATCCAGTGCACATAAATTATATAAACCCAGTGCACATTTATTTAATATCCAGTGCACATATATTATATATATCCAGTGCACATATATTAAATATCCAGTGCACATATATTAAACATCCAGTGCACATATATTATATATATCCAGTGCACATAAATTAAATATCCAGTGCACATATATTAAATATCCAGTGCACATATAATAAATATCCAGTGCATATATATTATATATCCAGTGCACAGACATTATATATATCCAAAGCACATATATTAAATATCCAGTGCACATATATTATATATATCTAGTGCACATATAATAAATATCCAGTGCACATATATTAAATATCCAGTGCACATAAATTAAATTTCCAGTGCACATAAATTATATATCTAGTGCATATACATTATATATATCCAGTTCAAATATATTAAATATCTAGTGCACATATATTAAATATATCCAGTGCACATATATTAAATATCCAGGGCACAAAAATTAAATATCCCGTGCACATAATTTATATATCCAGTGCACATACATTATATATATCCAGTGCACATATATTAAATATCCAGTGCACATATATTAAATATATCCAGTGCACATATATTAAATATCCAGTGCACAAAAATTAAATATCCAGTGCACATAAATTATATATCCAGTGCACATACATTATATATATATATCCAGTGCACACCTATTTAATATCCAGTGCACATATATTATATTTCCAGTGCACATATATTATTTATATCCAGTGCACATATATTAAATATCCAGTGCACATAAATTATATATCCAGTGCACATAAATTATATAAACCCAGTGCACATTTATTTAATATCCAGTGCACATATATTATATGTATCCAGTGCACATATATTAAATATCCAGTGCACATATATTAAACATCCAGTGCACATATATTATATATATCCAGTGCACATAAATTAAATATCCAGTGCACATATATTATACATCCAGTGCACATATATTATATATCCAGTGCACATATATTATATATATCCAGTACACATATATTAAATATCCAGTGCACATAAATTAAATATCCAGTGCACATAAATTATATATCCAGTGCACATAAATTATGTATATCCAGTGCACATTTATTTAATATCCAGTGCACATATATTATATTTCCAGTGCACATATATTATATATATCCAGTGCAAATATATTAAATATTCAGTGCACATATATTAAATATCCAGTGCACATATAATAAATATCCAGTGCATATATATTATATATCCAGTGCACAGACATTATATATATCCAGTGCACATATATTAAATATCCAGTGCACATATATTATATATATCTAGTGCACATATAATAAATATCCAGTGCACATATATTAAATATCCAGTGCACATAAATTAAATTTCCAGTGCACATAAATTATATATCTAGTGCATATACATTATATATATATCCAGTTCAAATATATTAAATATCCAGTGCACATATATTAAATATATCCAGTGCACATATATTAAATATCCAGGGCACAAAAATTAAATATCCTGTGCACATAATTTATATATCCAGTGCACATACATTATATATATCCAGTGCACATATATTAAATATCCAGTGAACATATATTAAATATATCCAGTGCACACCTATTTAATATCCAGTGCACAAAAATTAAATATCCAGTGCACATAAATTATATATCCAGTGCACATACATTATATATCCAGTGCACATATATTAAATATCCAGTGCACATATATTAAATATCCAGTGCACATATATTAAATATCCAGTGCACATAAATTATATATCTAGTGCACATACATTATATATATCCAGTGCACATTTATTAAATATCCAGTGCACATATATTATATATATCTAGTGCACATATAATATATATAGTGCACATATATTAAATATCCAGTGCTCATATATTAAATATATCCAGTGCACATATATTAAATATCCAGTGCACATATATTATATATATCCAAAGCACATATATTATATATATCCAGTGCACATATATTAAACATCCAGTGCACATATATTATATATATCCAGTGCACATAAATTAAATATCCAGTGCACATAAATTAAACATCCAGTGCACATATATTAAATATCCAGTGCACATAAATTATATATCCAGTGCACGTAAATTATATAAACCCAGTGCACATTTATTTAATATCCAGTGCACATATATTATATATATCCAGTGCACGTATATTAAATATCCAGTGCACATATATTATATATATCCAGTGCACATAAATTAAATATCCAGTGCACATATATTAAACATCCAGTGCACATATATTATATATCCAGTGCACATATATTATATATATCCAGTGCACATATATTAAATATCCAGTGCACATAAATTAAATATCCAGTGTACATAAATTATATATCCAGTGCACATAAATTATATATACCCAGTGCACATTTATTTAATATCCAGTGCACATATATTAAATATCTATTGCACATATATTAAATATATCCAGTGCACATATATTAAATATCCAGTGCACATAAATTAAATATCCAGTGTACATAAATTATATATCCAGTGCACATAAATTATATATACCCAGTGCACATTTATTTAATATACAGTGCACATATATTAAATATCTATTGCACATATATTAAATATATCCAGTGCACATATATTAAATATCCAGTGCACATATATTATATATATCCAAAACACATATATTATATATATCCAGTGCACATATATTAAATATCCAGTGCACATATATTAAATATCCATTGCACATATATTATATGTATCCAGTGCACATATATTAAATATCCAGTGCACATATATTATATTTCCAGTGCACATAAATTATATATCTAGTGCACATACATTATATATATGCAGTGCACATTTATTAAATATCCAGTGCATATATATTATATATATCTAGTGCACATATATTAAATATCCAGTGCACATATATTATAATTCCAGTGCACATATATTAAATATCCAGTGCTCATATATTAAATATATCCAGTGCACATATATTAAATATCCAGTGCACATATAGTATATATATCCAAAGCACATATATTATATATATCCAGTGCACATATATTAAACATCCAGTGCACATATATTAAACATCCAGTGCACATATATTATATATATCCAGTGCACATAAATTAAATATCCAGTGCACATATATTAAACATCCAGTGCACATATATTAAATATCCAGTGCACATAAATTATATATCCAGTGCACATAAATTATATAAACCCAGTGCACATTTATTTAATATCCAGTGCACATATATTATATATATCCTGTGCACATATATTAAATATCCAGTGCACATATATTAAACATCCAGTGCACATATATTATATATATCCAGTGCACATAAATTAAATATCCAGTGCACATATATTAAACATCCAGTGCACATATATTATATATCCAGTGCACATATATTATATATATCCAGTGCACATATATTAAATATCCAGTGCACATAAATTAAATATCCAGTGCACATAAATTATGTATCCAGTGCACATAAATTATATATATCCAGTGCACATTTATTTAATATCCAGTGCACATATATTATATATATCCAGTGCAAATATATTAAATATTCAGTGCACATATATTAAATATCCAGTGCACATATAATAAATATCCAGTGCATATATATTATATATCCAGTGCACAGACATTATATATATCCAAAGCACATATATTAAATATCCAGTGCACATATATTATATATATCTAGTGCACATATAATAAATATCCAGTGCACATATATTAAATATCCAGTGCACATAAATTAAATTTCCAGTGCACATAAATTATATATCTAGTGCATATACATTATATATATCCAGTTCAAATATATTAAATATCCAGTGCACATATATTAAATATATCCAGTGCACATATATTAAATATCCAGGGCACAAAAATTAAATATCCCGTGCACATAATTTATATATCCAGTGCACATACATTATATATATCCAGTGCACATATATTAAATATCCAGTGCACATATATGAAATATATCCAGTGCACATATATTAAATATCCAGTGCACAAAAATTAAATATCCAGTGCACATAAATTATATATCCAGTGCACATACATTATATATATATCCAGTGCACACCTATTTAATATCCAGTGCACATATATTATATTTCCAGTGCACATATATTATTTATATCCAGTGCACATATATTAAATATCCAGTGCACATAAATTATATATCCAGTGCACATAAATTATATAAACCCAGTGCACATTTATTTAATATCCAGTGCACATATATTATATATATCCAGTGCACATATATTAAATATCCAGTGCACATATATTAAACATCCAGTGCACATATATTATATATATCCAGTGCACATAAATTAAATATCCAGTGCACATATATTATACATCCAGTGCACATATATTATATATCCAGTGCACATATATTATATATATCCAGTGCACATATATTAAATATCCAGTGCACATAAATTAAATATCCAGTGCACATAAATTATATATCCAGTGCACATAAATTATATATATCCAGTGCACATTTATTTAATATCCAGTGCACATATATTATATTTCCAGTGCACATATATTATATATATCCAGTGCAAATATATTAAATATTCAGTGCACATATATTAAATATCCAGTGCACATATAATAAATATCCAGTGCATATATATTATATATCCAGTGCACAGACATTATATATATCCAGTGCACATATATTAAATATCCAGTGCACATATATTATATATATCTAGTGCACATATAATAAATATCCAGTGCACATATATTAAATATCCAGTGCACATAAATTAAATTTCCAGTGCACATAAATTATATATCTAGTGCATATACATTATATATATCCAGTTCAAATATATTAAATATCCAGTGCACATATATTAAATATATCCAGTGCACATATATTAAATATCCAGTGCACATATATTATATTTCCAGTGCACATAAATTATATATCTAGTGCACATATATTAAACATTCAGTGCACATATATTATATATCCAGTGCACATATATTATATATATTGAGTGCACATATATTATATATCCAGTGCACATACATTATATATATCCAGTGCACATTTATTAAATATTCAGTGCACATATATTATGTATATCTAGTGCACATATAATAAATATACAGTGCACATATATTAAATATCTATTGCACATATATTAAATATATCCAGTGCACATATATTAAATATCCAGTGCACATATATTATATATATATCCAAAACACATATATTATATATATCCAGTGCACATATATTAAATATCCAGTGCACATATATTAAACATTCAGTGCACATATATTATATATCCAGTGCACATATATTATATATATTGAGTGCACATATATTATATATCCAGTGCACATACATTATATATATCCAGTGCACATTTATTAAATATTCAGTGCACATATATTATGTATATCTAGTGCACATATAATAAATATACAGTGCACATATATTAAATATCTATTGCACATATATTAAATATATCCAGTGCACATATATTAAATATCCAGTGCACATATATTATATATATATCCAAAACACATATATTATATATATCCAGTGCACATATATTAAATATCCAGTGCACATATATTAAATATCCATTGCACATATATTATATGTATCCAGTGCACATATATTAAATATCCAGTGCACATATATTATATTTCCAGTGCACATAAATTATATATCTAGTGCACATACATTATATATATGCAGTGCACATTTATTAAATATCCAGTGCATATATATTATATATATCTAGTGCACATATATTAAATATCCAGTGCACATATATTATAATTCCAGTGCACATATATTAAATATCCAGTGCTCATATATTAAATATATCCAGTGCACATATATTAAATATCCAGTGCACATATAGTATATATATCCAAAGCACATATATTATATATATCCAGTGCACATATATTAAACATCCAGTGCACATATATTAAACATCCAGTGCACATATATTATATATATCCAGTGCACATAAATTAAATATCCAGTGCACATATATTAAACATCCAGTGCACATATATTAAATATCCAGTGCACATAAATTATATATCCAGTGCACATAAATTATATAAACCCAGTGCACATTTATTTAATATCCAGTGCACATATATTATATATATCCTGTGCACATATATTAAATATCCAGTGCACATATATTAAACATCCAGTGCACATATATTATATATATCCAGTGCACATAAATTAAATATCCAGTGCACATATATTAAACATCCAGTGCACATATATTATATATCCAGTGCACATATATTATATATATCCAGTGCACATATATTAAATATCCAGTGCACATAAATTAAATATCCAGTGCACATAAATTATGTATCCAGTGCACATAAATTATATATATCCAGTGCACATTTATTTAATATCCAGTGCACATATATTATATATATCCAGTGCAAATATATTAAATATTCAGTGCACATATATTAAATATCCAGTGCACATATAATGAATATCCAGTGCATATATATTATATATCCAGTGCACAGACATTATATATATCCAAAGCACATATATTAAATATCCAGTGCACATATATTATATATATCTAGTGCACATATAATAAATATCCAGTGCACATATATTAAATATCCAGTGCACATAAATTAAATTTCCAGTGCACATAAATTATATATCTAGTGCATATACATTATATATATCCAGTTCAAATATATTAAATATCCAGTGCACATATATTAAATATATCCAGTGCACATATATTAAATATCCAGGGCACAAAAATTAAATATCCCGTGCACATAATTTATATATCCAGTGCACATACATTATATATATCCAGTGCACATATATTAAATATCCAGTGCACATATATGAAATATATCCAGTGCACATATATTAAATATCCAGTGCACAAAAATTAAATATCCAGTGCACATAAATTATATATCCAGTGCACATACATTATATATATATCCAGTGCACACCTATTTAATATCCAGTGCACATATATTATATTTCCAGTGCACATATATTATTTATATCCAGTGCACATATATTAAATATCCAGTGCACATAAATTATATATCCAGTGCACATAAATTATATAAACCCAGTGCACATTTATTTAATATCCAGTGCACATATATTATATATATCCAGTGCACATATATTAAATATCCAGTGCACATATATTAAACATCCAGTGCACATATATTATATATATCCAGTGCACATAAATTAAATATCCAGTGCACATATATTATACATCCAGTGCACATATATTATATATCCAGTGCACATATATTATATATATCCAGTGCACATATATTAAATATCCAGTGCACATAAATTAAATATCCAGTGCACATAAATTATATATCCAGTGCACATAAATTATATATATCCAGTGCACATTTATTTAATATCCAGTGCACATATATTATATTTCCAGTGCACATATATTATATATATCCAGTGCAAATATATTAAATATTCAGTGCACATATATTAAATATCCAGTGCACATATAATAAATATCCAGTGCATATATATTATATATCCAGTGCACAGACATTATATATATCCAGTGCACATATATTAAATATCCAGTGCACATATATTATATATATCTAGTGCACATATAATAAATATCCAGTGCACATATATTAAATATCCAGTGCACATAAATTAAATTTCCAGTGCACATAAATTATATATCTAGTGCATATACATTATATATATCCAGTTCAAATATATTAAATATCCAGTGCACATATATTAAATATATCCAGTGCACATATATTAAATATCCAGTGCACATATATTATATTTCCAGTGCACATAAATTATATATCTAGTGCACATACATTATATATATGCAGTGCACATTTATTAAATATCCAGTGCATATATATTATATATATCTAGTGCACATATATTAAATATCCAGTGCTCATATATTAAATATATCCAGTGCACATATATTAAATATCCAGTGCACATATATTATATATATCCAAAGCACATATATTATATATATCCAGTGCACATATATTAAACATCCAGTGCACATATATTAAACATCCAGTGCACATATATTATATATATCCAGTGCACATAAATTAAATATCCAGTGCACATATATTAAACATCCAGTGCACATATATTAAACATCCAGTGCACATATATTATATATATCCAGTGCACATAAATTAAATATCCAGTGCACATATATTAAACATCCAGTGCACATATATTAAATATCCAGTGCACATAAATTATATATCCAGTGCACATAAATTATATAAACCCAGTGCACATTTATTTAATATCCAGTGCACATATATTATATATATCCAGTGCACATATATTAAATATCCAGTGCACATATATTAAACATCCAGTGCACATATATTATATATATCCAGTGCACATAAATTAAATATCCAGTGCACATATATTAAATATCCAGTGCACATATAATAAATATCCAGTGCATATATATTATATATCCAGTGCACAGACATTATATATATCCAAAGCACATATATTAAATATCCAGTGCACATATATTATATATATCTAGTGCACATATAATAAATATCCAGTGCACATATATTAAATATCCAGTGCACATAAATTAAATTTCCAGTGCACATAAATTATATATCTAGTGCATATACATTATATATATCCAGTTCAAATATATTAAATATCTAGTGCACATATATTAAATATATCCAGTGCACATATATTAAATATCCAGGGCACAAAAATTAAATATCCCGTGCACATAATTTATATA
This sequence comes from Leptodactylus fuscus, assembly GCF_031893055.1. Lineage (NCBI taxonomy): Eukaryota > Metazoa > Chordata > Amphibia > Anura > Leptodactylidae > Leptodactylus > Leptodactylus fuscus. Next base: position 298,352 of record NW_027439810.1, read on the forward strand.
TCCAGTGCACATACATTATATATATCCAGTGCACATATATTAAATATCCAGTGCACATATATTAAATATATCCAGTGCACATATATTAAATATCCAGTGCACAAAAATTAAATATCCAGTGCACATAAATTATATATCCATTGCACATACATTATATATATATCCAGTGCACACCTATTTAATATCCAGTGCACATATATTATATTTCCAGTGCACATATATTATTTATATCCAGTGCACATATATTAAATATCCAGTGCACATAAATTATATATCCAGTGCACATAAATTATATAAACCCAGTGCACATTTATTTAATATCCAGTGCACATATATTATATGTATCCAGTGCACATATATTAAATATCCAGTGCACATATATTAAACATCCAGTGCACATATATTATATATATCCAGTGCACATAAATTAAATATCCAGTGCACATATATTATACATCCAGTGCACATATATTATATATCCAGTGCACATATATTATATATATCCAGTACACATATATTAAATATCCAGTGCACATAAATTAAATATCCAGTGCACATAAATTATATATCCAGTGCACATAAATTATGTATATCCAGTGCACATTTATTTAATATCCAGTGCACATATATTATATTTCCAGTGCACATATATTATATATATCTAGTGCAAATATATTAAATATTCAGTGCACATATATTAAATATCCAGTGCACATATAATAAATATCCAGTGCATATATATTATATATCCAGTGCACAGACATTATATATATCCAGTGCACATATATTAAATATCCAGTGCACATATATTATATATATCTAGTGCACATATAATAAATATCCAGTGCACATATATTAAATATCCAGTGCACATAAATTAAATTTCCAGTGCACATAAATTATATATCTAGTGCATATACATTATATATATATCCAGTTCAAATATATTAAATATCCAGTGCACATATATTAAATATATCCAGTGCACATATATTAAATATCCAGGGCACAAAAATTAAATATCCTGTGCACATAATTTATATATCCAGTGCACATACATTATATATATCCAGTGCACATATATTAAATATCCAGTGAACATATATTAAATATATCCAGTGCACACCTATTTAATATCCAGTGCACAAAAATTAAATATCCAGTGCACATAAATTATATATCCAGTGCACATACATTATATATCCAGTGCACATATATTAAATATCCAGTGCACATATATTAAATATCCAGTGCACATAAATTATATATCTAGTGCACATACATTATATATATCCAGTGCACATTTATTAAATATCCAGTGCACATATATTATATATATCTAGTGCACATATAATATATATAGTGCATATATATTAAATATCCAGTGCTCATATATTAAATATATCCAGTGCACATACATTAAATATCCAGTGCACATATATTATATATATCCAAAGCACATATATTATATATATCCAGTGCACATATATTAAATATCCAGTGAACATATATTAAATATATCCAGTGCACACCTATTTAATATCCAGTGCACAAAAATTAAATATCCAGTGCACATAAATTATATATCCAGTGCACATACATTATATATCCAGTGCACATATATTAAATATCCAGTGCACATATATTAA